>NC_136500.1:36985610-37105610 GCF_053919585.1 Euprymna scolopes
CGGGTGCTTCGTTTCTGCTCCCCTCTGTGGGCAGGGATGCCTATCCCCTCTCTCTCTTAATTGCGACGCGGCACTCTGACCCGCTAGCACCCACTGCGTCTTTCTTCTCTGCTCTACCCCCTCGCGGGGGGATCTGAGCTGCTAACCCGACATCCCCGTGAGGGGAAGTCAAAAACTCTAATTTCTTCAAAGTCCGCTCCTCCCCCTCCATTCCCCTGGGTTTTCTTTTCCCCCCACTACACTTTGGTCCGCGCCAGCGGCCAGTGCAACCGCCACGATGCCAGGCAGGAGGGGTACGTCACCCCAAATGCGCAGCATCTCAACTGCTAACGACTCCCTATGTGAGGGAGCTGATGCATCTCCCGGCGAGACGGCGCCAGGAAACAAGGTAGGGCCCCGGCGCGCGGCGACCTTGGAAGAAAGCGGGAGGGTAGGGCCGCAGCCCGCGGCGACCCCCCGAAAAGCACCTGCAACCGCTCCCCACGAGGGCAACCCAGCGGAAAAAGCTGCCGTTAAGTCAATAGCTGGGGAAAGTGCAGAACCCAGCCAACCAGCTGCACCCCAGGACGGCAGAACCAAGGGAGGAAGACCGGGGAACCCATCCCCCGCTCCCCCAAAGGGCGACTCCCCAACAGAAAAGGAGGAAATCAGCACCGCGGACCAAACCGAGGCGCTGGATGAAGACGTAATAGCCTCCATCTGCTCACTATTCGGCGGGGAAGACAGTGATTGGCCCCCCAACACTCCCCAAGAGGACCAAATACGGAAAAGGGGTGACTCTCCGGCCAGTAGTAACAAAAGCAAGCTGGAAGGAGAGACACCCTTGACAGTACCCACCAAGGCTCCAGCTGGGAACACGGCACCAGAAGGGGAGACACCTCCATCCCCCAAGGGGACAGCCACCCAGCAAAGAAAGAAAATAAGAAAGGGGAGCGGCCCGGAGAGCAAACCAAGCCAGGACGAAACAACGCCAAGGACACAATGGCCTACTTTGCCTGGTAACGGCCCAGTTCCGAAGCCAAAAATGCCCATAACAGGAGAGAGCCCCACAACACCAGCTACGCCCCCCAACCCGAGTCCAGCTGACACCCACCAGGATGGAGGACCGGCATGGGGCCCCAAAGAGCAGCAAGGGAAGTTGACGCCCGAAGACTACAGAGCACTCTTCGACTCCACTTACAAGGAGTATACCCAGGGGAACAACATCCAACCCCTCCCGGGTCAAGTGGAAGTTCTGGAGAAAAGAGTGCTCTCGCTGATAACTTCAGACACCAAGACAAGGGGTCTGACGGGCGTCAACAAGGACACCATGATGAACGTGTTGCTGGAGCAGAACATTCCCGCCAACTACATCTGTAGAAGGAGTTACGCACAGTGGGATATTCTGCTCCCCACCTCCGAAGACGCAGTCAGGCTGTCCAGGACCTGCCATCAGAGCAGGAACATAAAGCTCCAACCCATCTATATGAACAAGAGGAGAGCAAATGTTTCTGCTCTAAACGTCCCCTGCTATATGGAGGCCAAACAACTGGGGGCTATCCTAAGCCAGTATGGAGACGTAGAGGAAGTCACCCCGGTCCGCGGATTAAGAAACATCATGACCGGGGACTACAAAGTACAGATGGTCCTGGACAAGGCTGGATTCTACGCCATCCCAGCCACACTCAAGTTCGGAGAGTGGACACTCTCCCTTATAGTGGAAGGGAGGAGGCCTCATTGCTGGCTGTGCACACAACAAGGGCATATGGCGAAGGACTGTCCAAAGAGGAATGGAGGGAAGAAGCCCACAAAAGCGGCGGGAACAAGCGTGACAACAAATCAAGCCGCTGCTCCCGCGCCGGCCGCAAATCCTCCAGAGGCACCGACAGGCTGGGTGACGGTCGTAAAGAAAGGCAAGATCAACAAACAGCCATCCTTGCAGACAGTCACCCAAGACCAAGAACAACCGAAGAGCGAGACGGAGAAAATGGACACACAGACACCCTCCTCCTCAAACAAGAGGAAACTACCAGAATCTGAGGAGGAGGCCGCGTCAGAGGCAGAGGAAGAGACAACAACAGTCTCTATGGCCCTGAGCGCAACAGAGATCAGGAGGGCCAGGAGGAGGAAAAGCCGCAAGACACGCGCAAACCCTCCTACCCCCACTGAGACTGAGAAGGACTCCCTCGCAACAACAACACAGGATGAGCCCCTTGTGTTCCCAACACCCCAGCAACCCGAACAACCTTCCCCCTCTCCTATAAAGGCCCCAAGAAACTCTTCCCGCCCCGCATCCCGTGACAGGAGCCAAAAAGAAGAAAACGAGCAAGCTACCCCCTCCCCAAGCGCTCAGCCTCCCCATCAACCAAAAGAGGTCCCCTCCCCCACTCCCAAAGTCCGCACTGAACGGACCAAAAAGCTCCCCTTCCTGCCAGGAAGCAGGATTTGTGAAACAGACCCTCTCCAACCGGCTCCGGACCTTAAAGGACAACAGAAGGTCCGGTACAATAAACTCAAAAACTTTGAAAAAGTCGGTGGAGACCTAGTAACAGACCCCACTAAATTCAAGGACGCTCCCTTGTTGACCACTTTCGTTAGGGTCAACAAGGACGCTAGGACTGGAGGAATGTGGGCAATGATTAAGGCAGCGAAGAATGCGATCCCAGGCCAGCAGCTGGTGGATAGGGACCATCCTTCACTGACCAACATTTTCTTTAAATGTGAGGGTAGAATCCCCATGTATGTACACCCATCGCTATACAGGGCACTCAAACTAACCTTCCCCCTGGACGTGGGGGGCGTGGCCAAGGATGGATCACCTTCATCGGATTTACTTACCGGCAGCCTTGGCCAGGCCTGCCATGTCCTCACTGCCCAGGATTTCAGACCCGTCTGTGACAGTGCTTGAGGTAAGTGATCATGTCTTTGAACTTGGCTACATTGAATGTGAGGGGCATCAGGTGTCGAAGCAAGGCCTCGCGCGTTGTGAGAGACTTGGTGTCCCTCAAGGTAGATATTGCCGCTATCCAGGAGACCCACTTTGTTTGTGACGGGGATTGTCAGGTGCTGGTAAACGATTACGATGTCTACTCAGCATATGGCAATACCTATAGTCGTGGAATCTCCTTGCTAGTGAGTCGCACCCTGTCAGCGTCGGTGAATGTTGTTCACGCAGGCGAGGACGGGCGGGCGCTTGTTGTTGATGTTGCTGTTAATTGTAGTGTTTTTCGGATTGTCGCTGTTTATGCTCCCAATGCTGCTGTAGAGAGGGCAACCTTTTTTCGACGGTTGGAGGGCTTCTTAGTGGATCCGGAACGGTTAGTTTTAATGGGGGATTGGAATGCAATCCTTGATCCCAAAATAGATAAGGTCGGGGGGACTAGCGGGTCGGCGTGGTGTGACAGCAGTCTGTCTGACCTGATGGCCTCGTGCGATCTCGTCGACAGATTTCGTCTGGATCATCCGGGGCGGGAGATGTGGACGTGGCATCCTGTAGTGCCTTCCCATCCAAGCACTTACTTGGATCGGATGTTAGTTAGAAGAGGCGATGTAGACTTCCTATCTTGCCCCACGTTCCACTTGCTAGGACACTCGGACCATAAACTTGTTATGGCCCGTTTGAGCTTAAGTGCTAGGCCTAAACTGGCCGGATACTGGAAGTTCAACAGCACCTTGTTGGAGCTGGAGGACTACCGGTTGAAGGTCACTGAGCTAATTCAGCGGGCTTTAGTGGGGGCGGTTACAGGGAGTAAGTGGTGGGTTAGTCTCAAGGCCAAAATTAGGCGCTTCTCTGTCCAGTATAGCCAACGCCTCGCGATAGATAAGGCTAAGGCAAAGAAGCGTTTAGAGGATAAGCTGACCCGGGCGGTGGAGGGGGGGGACCCCCTAGAGTTAGCACTAGCTAAACAAGATCTCAACCGCTTGGCTAGCGAGCGGTATGAAGGTCAAGTAGTTAGGGCTAGGTTAAAGAAAGTTTCTAACGAGGCTGTGAATGTTGACGCTGTTGAGCGTAAGGCTGCTTTAAGGCGCGGTTCGGATGGGTACATTCGTAAAGTACATAACCTGGAAGGACACCCCTTAGTATCGACTCGGGAGATCTGCGAGGGGTTTCGGGAGCATCTATCGGTGCGCTTCACCCAACTACCCGGACTCAGGGTTGATGAGTTTGGCAGCTATTTGGCTGACTCGCCCCGCCTCACGGCGGCTCGGGCGGCTAGCTGTGATGGTCTTATTACTGAACATGAGGTCATTACTGCGTTGAAGCAGGTCGGCTATAACAAATCCCCGGGGCTTGATGGTTTACCCTACGAGTTTTACTTGAGGCTGTCGCCCATGTTGGTCCCTATTCTGAAGGATATGTTCAACCATTGGTTTGCCCAGGGTTCCATCCCTGGACAGGTGACCAAGGGTGTGATCACATTGCTGAGGAAAGGTCAACGGCATGGTGGGAGGGAAAACTTTGATGATTTTAGGCCCTTGACTCTGCTAAACACAGAGTTAAAGATTTTGGCAAAGATTCTTGCGAATCGCTTGCAGGTTGTCATCACTGACTTGATCGAACCGGACCAGACTTATGCTGTGAAGGGGAGATCGATTCAAGACAATTTGCACTTGATACGCTCGATCATAGAGGGGACAGAAGACGACGCCGAAGCCGCGCTGATCAGTTTGGATCAGTCCAAGGCATTCGATAGGGTCGACCATCGGTTCCTAGGATCTGTGCTAGAGGCTGCCGGATTTAATCCGGACTTCCGCAAGTGGATCTTTGTTCTGTATGACAGGCCGACGGTAGCGGTGCAGATCAACGGTAAGCTGTCGGAGTCATTCGCTGTCTCTCGATCGGTGCGACAGGGTTGTCCGCTGTCGCCTCTGTTGTATGTCCTGGCGTTGGAACCCCTCCTTCGCAAGTTAAGGGACGAGGCGGCTACACCAGTCCTGCGCGGAATAGCTCTCCCTGGAGGCACACGAGCCAGGGTTTCCGCGTTCGCCGATGACGTCACCGTGTTCGTGTCTTGCCTCACGGACGTTCAAGCGGTGGTCGAGGCGCTCGCTCGATACGAAGAAGTAACAGGGGCCATCTTCAACCGTAGCAAGTCTGTTGGCCTGCGGTTGGGGGCCTGGACCGGGGTAAACTCGCTTCCAGGTATTTTCAGCTGGACCGATGGACCGGTCCGCATTCTCGGTGTCTGGTTTGGACCGGGACTTCAGCTGGAAAAGAATTGGTCGGAAGTACAGTCTAAGGTCAAATCGTCAGTAAAGACTTGGATTGGAAGGAAATTGTCCTTGAAGGGTCGGGCGGAGGCGTGTGCTACATACGTCTTTCCGCTCATCCTTTACCGTTTGTCTGTACTTCCTCTCCCTGCAGAACGACTAACCCGCTTACAAGGGCGCCTCGATTCACTTTTGTGGAACGAGGGTAAGCATTATGTCTGCAGAGAGGTCTGTGTTCAAAATCCGAGCGAGGGAGGCCTGGGTCAGCCCAGTCTCTTGTGTCATAGAAACGCCGAGAGATTGGCTTTCCTGAGTCGTTCGCTTGAAGGAGACGCTCCTTGGGTCCCTGTGGTTGAGAACTCGTTTCCCAATCTCAAACCCAACCCTTCGGTAGAAGGTCGTCGTAGACCGAAGGGGGAGTCCAAGTTCTTCTCCGAATGCCGAACCGCTCTTAGAGCTTTGCCGGGGACCAATGTCCTCGATCAGCCAAGGAAGAAACTGTATCGGGATTTAGTGGAGGGGACCGCGAAGGATCCACTTTGTAGGCGGATGGGATGGTCGATGGAGGTTGTCCGTTCTCAATGGCGTTGGGCGCCGGGACGGGAGGTTCTGAATAACTCGGAATTCTCCCTGACTTGGCGACTGGTCCGAAATGCGCTGCCCCTCTTCGACGTACTTTTCCGGTATAAAGAACATACCAGTCGCTTCTGTCCGTGCTGTGACGAACGCGAGCCCGAAACAATCGAGCACGCGTTTTTTAGTTGCAGCCGGATACAGCCCCTATTAAAGTATGTCGAGGGGGTAACAGCTCGCATCGATGCCGAGTGTCTGCTCGATCTCGACGTAGGAACTTTTGTGTACAACATGGAGCCGCCGTTCCCCAGGGAGGAAAGTTTGGTTTTCCTGGCGATCCTAGCAGTAGCGCGCATGACCATTTGGATCGCGCGCCTCAAGTTGGTCCACGAAGGGACATCTGTTCCTGATCGGGATCTGATCGTTTACTTTAAACATTTGCTTAAAGTAAAGATCAGATGCGATTGGAAGAGGTTGCCTAGAGTGGAATTTGACAAGAGGTGGGTGCACAGCACTAGTTTGTGCATCCGTCGAGGAGCCAAGTTTCAATACGTGTTCCCTCCTTAGGCATGGCATGGGCGGTGCTGGGTCCTACGGAACCCATCCCGCCTAGGTTAGCATTATAAGTTCAGTAAAGTAACTCTTGACTGGTGGTACAAATGAGATCCTGTTCCTGATTTTATTTTTTGGTATTAGAGAACCTCTGAGTCTGCCCAACCCCCCTGCTCCTCATCTTTATTTTCTGATGCCCCCGGTCATCCCCCTACTCAGAGGTCACCTTCCTACCCCCTCCATCCGTTGCTTTATTTTCTCCCACCTCCATTAAGGCGACTTCCCCAAACCCCATTAGGGATGCTCTGCTTGTTTTCGGTTCCCCGGAAAACAGTGGGGGATCTAGCCACATAGAATAGTACAGGGGGGTCTCACTAACAACACATTAGTAGTTTTTTCCTTATTTTTGAAATGAACATTTTCATTAGTTTTTTCCCACTCCACGAACATTTTATGCCAATTAATTCAAGAACTCTTTCTAATGAAATCGAACTTTATTTTCTCACACATACACACACACAAAAAAAAAAAAAAAAAAAAAAAAAAAAAAAAATGCACACACAACATACAGAAATGAATATACAAATTGTACATAGTTAAATTTTACATTGAACGCTGGGGTTATTAGTTAGATTAGGATCCACAGAGTGATTGAGGTATTTTGGTAAATGTTGCCAGTCAAGAGTAAGACTTCAAAGTCTCATCAGTTACATAGTCAAAAAGACCCTGTACCCTCCCCCTCCCAACTTCTTGTAGGGCCCTGTGCCTAATTTTGTTGAATTGAATTTTTTGTACGTTTTTTATGTTCAATTTTTCTTTCTCAATAAAATATATAAACAAGATCAAAGTGTAGTATCTGTTCTCTCAGTTACTAAACTTGACCCACCACCGGGCTTTCGGGCTAGGTTAAGGTGTTTTTTCTTACTAACCTTTGTTAGCAAGGACCGACCCCCTCCTTTGGGGAGTCAGGACCTAGAGGACCGACTCCACATTTGTGGAAGCTTGGACCCGGAAACCGATCCCCTCTTTTGGGAGACTGGAATCTCGGGACCAACACCACTATCGCTGGTAGTTGAGACCTTCTTTTTTCATTTGTTGTTTTTGCATGTTGTTTTTTCTTCGTTTCGGTCTCACTTCTCGAGACTGGGATGGTCTAATTTCTCAACACTTAATTGCCTGAGCAGCACTCTGACCTGCCAGGCCCAAACTTTGTCTATCTTCGCTGCTCTCCCAGTGGATCGAGCAGACAGGGTTCTCTTTCTCGCTTCCGTTGGGGTAAGTTAGTGGGTAGGGTGACGTAGGGTAGGGCGGGTGCTTCGTTTCTGCTCCCCTCTGTGGGCAGGGATGCCTATCCCCTCTCTCTCTTAATTGCGACGCGGCACTCTGACCCGCTAGCACCCACTGCGTCTTTCTTCTCTGCTCTCCCCCCTCGCGGGGGGATCTGAGCTGCTAACCCGACATCCCCGTGAGGGGAAGTCAAAAACTCTAATTTCTTCAAAGTCCGCTCCTCCCCCTCCATTCCCCTGGGTTTTCTTTTCCCCCACTACACTTTGGTCCGCGCCAGCGGCCAGTGCAACCGCCACGATGCCAGGCAGGAGGGGTACGTCACCCCAAATGCGCAGCATCTCAACTGCGAACGACTCCCTATGTGAGGGAGCTGATGCATCTCCCGGCGAGACGGCGCCAGGAAACAAGGTAGGGCCCCGGCGCGCGGCGACCTTGGAAGGAAGCGGGAGGGTAGGGCCGCAGCCCGCGGCGACCCCCCGAAAAGCACCTGCAACCGCTCCCCACGAGGGCAACCCAGCGGAAAAAGCTGCCGTTAAGTCAATAGCTGGGGAAAGTGCAGAACCCAGCCAACCAGCTGCACCCCAGGACGGCAGAACCAAGGGAGGAAGACCGGGGAACCCATCCCCCGCTCCCCCTAAGGACGACTCCCCAACAGGAAAGGAGGAAAACAGCACCGCGGACCAAACCGAGGCGCTGGATGAAGATGTAATAGCCTCCATCTGCTCACTATTCGGCGGGGAAGACAGTGATTGGCCCCCCAACACTCCCCAAGAGGACCAAATACGGAAAAGGGGTGACTCTCCGGCCAGTGGTAACAAAAGCAAGCTGGAAGGAGAGACACCCTTGACAGTACCCACCAAGGCTCCAGCTGGGAACACGGCACCAGAAGGGGAGACACCTCCATCCCCCAAGGGGACAGCCACCCAGCAAAGAAAGAAAATAAGAAAGGGGAGCGGCCCGGAGAGCAAACCAAGCCAGGACGAAACAACGCCAAGGACACAATGGCCTACTTTGCCTGGTAACGGCCCAGTTCCGAAGCCAAAAATGCCCATAACAGGAGAGAGCCCCACAACACCAGCTACGCCCCCCAACCCGAGTCCAGCTGACACCCACCAGGATGGAGGACCGGCATGGGGCCCCAAAGAGCAGCAAGGGAAGTTGACGCCCGAAGACTACAGAGCACTCTTCGACTCCACTTACAAGGAGTATACCCAGGGGAACAACATCCAACCCCTCCCGGGTCAAGTGGAAGTTCTGGAGAAAAGAGTGCTCTCGCTGATAACTTCAGACACCAAGACAAGGGGTCTGACGGGCGTCAACAAGGACACCATGATGAACGTGTTGCTGGAGCAGAACATTCCCGCCAACTACATCTGTAGAAGGAGTTACGCACAGTGGGATGTTCTGCTCCCCACCTCCGAAGACGCAGTCAGGCTGTCCAGGACCTGCCATCAGAGCAGGAACATAAAGCTCCAACCCATCTATATGAACAAGAGGAGAGCAAATGTTTCTGCTCTAAACGTCCCCTGCTATATGGAGGCCAAACAACTGGGGGCTATCCTAAGCCAGTATGGAGACGTAGAGGAAGTCACCCCGGTCCGCGGATTAAGAAACATCATGACCGGGGACTACAAAGTACAGATGGTCCTGGACAAGGCTGGATTCTACGCCATCCCAGCCACACTCAAGTTCGGAGAGTGGACACTCTCCCTTATAGTGGAAGGGAGGAGGCCTCATTGCTGGCTGTGCACACAACAAGGGCATATGGCGAAGGACTGTCCAAAGAGGAATGGAGGGAAGAAGCCCACAAAAGCGGCGGGAACAAGCGTAACAACAAATCAAGCCGCTGCTCCCGCGCCGGCCACAAATCCTCCAGAGGCACCGACAGGCTGGGTGACGGTCGTAAAGAAAGGCAAGATCAACAAACAGCCATCCTTGCAGACAGTCACCCAAGACCAAGAACAACCGAAGAGCGAGACGGAGAAAATGGACACACAGACACCCTCCTCCTCAAACAAGAGGAAACTACCAGAATCTGAGGAGGAGGCCGCGTCAGAGGCAGAGGAAGAGACAACAACAGTCTCTATGGCCCTGAGCGCAACAGAGATCAGGAGGGCCAGGAGGAGGAAAAGCCGCAAGACACGCGCAAACCCTCCTACCCCCACTGAGACTGAGAAGGACTCCCTCGCAACAACAACACAGGATGAGCCCCCTGTGACCCCAACACCCCAGCAACCCGAACAACCTTCCCCCTCTCCTATAAAGGCCCCAAGAAACTCTTCCCGCCCCTCATCCCGTGACAGGAGCCAAAAAGAAGAAAACGAGCAGGCTACCCCCTCCCCAAGCGCTCAGCCTCCCCATCAACCAAAAGAGGTCCCCTCCCCCACTCCCAAAGTCCGCACTGAACGGACCAAAAAGCTCCCCTTCCTGCCAGGAAGCAGGATTTGTGAAACAGACCCTCTCCAACCGGCTCCGGACCTTAAAGGACAACAGAAGGTCCGGTACAATAAACTCAAAAACTTTGAAAAAGTCGGTGGAGACCTAGTAACAGACCCCACTAAATTCAAGGACGCTCCCTTGTTGACCACTTTCGTTAGGGTCAACAAGGACGCTAGGACTGGAGGAATGTGGGCAATGATTAAGGCAGCGAAGAATGCGATCCCAGGCCAGCAGCTGGTGGATAGGGACCATCCTTCACTGACCAACATTTTCTTTAAATGTGAGGGTAGAATCCCCATGTATGTACACCCATCGCTATACAGGGCACTCAAACTAACCTTCCCCCTGGACGTGGGGGGCGTGGCCAAGGATGGATCACCTTCATCGGATTTACTTACCGGCAGCCTTGGCCAGGCCTGCCATGTCCTCACTGCCCAGGATTTCAGACCCGTCTGTGACAGTGCTTGAGGTAAGTGATCATGTCTTTGAACTTGGCTACATTGAATGTGAGGGGCATCAGGTGTCGAAGCAAGGCCTCGCGCGTTGTGAGAGACTTGGTGTCCCTCAAGGTAGATATTGCCGCTATCCAGGAGACCCACTTTGTTTGTGACGGGGATTGTCAGGTGCTGGTAAACGATTACGATGTCTACTCAGCATATGGCAATACCTATAGTCGTGGAATCTCCTTGCTAGTGAGTCGCACCCTGTCAGCGTCGGTGAATGTTGTTCACGCAGGCGAGGACGGGCGGGCGCTTGTTGTTGATGTTGCTGTTAATTGTAGTGTTTTTCGGATTGTTGCTGTTTATGCTCCCAATGCTGCTGTAGAGAGGGCAACCTTTTTTCGACGGTTGGAGGGCTTCTTAGTGGATCCGGAACGGTTAGTTTTAATGGGGGATTGGAATGCAATCCTTGATCCCAAAATAGATAAGGTCGGGGGGACTAGCGGGTCGGCGTGGTGTGACAGCAGTCTGTCTGACCTGATGGCCTCGTGCGATCTCGTCGACAGATTTCGTCTGGATCATCCGGGGCGGGAGATGTGGACGTGGCATCCTGTAGTGCCTTCCCATCCAAGCACTTACTTGGATCGGATGTTAGTTAGAAGAGGCGATGTAGACTTCCTATCTTGCCCCACGTTCCACTTGCTAGGACACTCGGACCATAAACTTGTTATGGCCCGTTTGAGCTTAAGTGCTAGGCCTAAACTGGCCGGATACTGGAAGTTCAACAGCACCTTGTTGGAGCTGGAGGACTACCGGTTGAAGGTCACTGAGCTAATTCAGCGGGCTTTAGTGGGGGCAGTTACAGGGAGTAAGTGGTGGGTTAGTCTCAAGGCCAAAATTAGGCGCTTCTCTGTCCAGTATAGCCAACGCCTCGCGATAGATAAGGCTAAGGCAAAGAAGCGTTTAGAGGATAAGCTGACCCGGGCGGTGGAGGGGGGGGGACCCCCTAGAGTTAGCACTAGCTAAACAAGATCTCAACCGCTTGGCTAGCGAGCGGTATGAAGGTCAAGTAGTTAGGGCTAGGTTAAAGAAAGTTTCTAACGAGGCTGTGAATGTTGACGCTGTTGAGCGTAAGGCTGCTTTAAGGCGCGGTTCGGATGGGTACATTCGTAAAGTACATAACCTGGAAGGACACCCCTTAGTATCGACTCGGGAGATCTGCGAGGGGTTTCGGGAGCATCTATCGGTGCGCTTCACCCAACTACCCGGACTCAGGGTTGATGAGTTTGGCAGCTATTTGGCTGACTCGCCCCGCCTCACGGCGGCTAGCTGTGATGGTCTTATTACTGAACATGAGGTCATTACTGCGTTGAAGCAGGTCGGCTATAACAAATCCCCGGGGCTTGATGGTTTACCCTACGAGTTTTACTTGAGGCTGTCGCCCATGTTGGTCCCTATTCTGAAGGATATGTTCAACCATTGGTTTGCCCAGGGTTCCATCCCTGGACAGGTGACCAAGGGTGTGATCACATTGCTGAGGAAAGGTCAACGGCATGGTGGGAGGGAAAACTTTGATGATTTTAGGCCCTTGACTCTGCTAAACACAGAGTTAAAGATTTTGGCAAAGATTCTTGCGAATCGCTTGCAGGTTGTCATCACTGACTTGATCGAACCGGACCAGACTTATGCTGTGAAGGGGAGATCGATTCAAGACAATTTGCACTTGATACGCTCGATCATAGAGGGGACAGAAGACGACGCCGAAGCCGCGCTGATCAGTTTGGATCAGTCCAAGGCATTCGATAGGGTCGACCATCGGTTCCTAGGATCTGTGCTAGAGGCCGCCGGATTTAATCCGGACTTCCGCAAGTGGATCTTTGTTCTGTATGACAGGCCGACGGTAGCGGTGCAGATCAACGGTAAGCTGTCGGAGTCATTCGCTGTCTCTCGGTCGGTGCGACAGGGTTGTCCGCTGTCGCCTCTGTTGTATGTCCTGGCGTTGGAACCCCTCCTTCGCAAGTTAAGGGACGAGGCGGCTACACCAGTCCTGCGCGGAATAGCTCTCCCTGGAGGCACACGAGCCAGGGTTTCCGCGTTCGCCGATGACGTCACCGTGTTCGTGTCTTGCCTCACGGACGTTCAAGCGGTGGTCGAGGCGCTCGCTCGATACGAAGAAGTAACAGGGGCCATCTTCAACCGTAGCAAGTCTGTTGGCCTGCGGTTGGGGGCCTGAACCGGGGTAAACTCGCTTCCAGGTATTTTCAGCTGGACCGATGGACCGGTCCGCATTCTCGGTGTCTGGTTTGGACCGGGACTTCAGCTGGAAAAGAATTGGTCGGAAGTACAGTCTAAGGTCAAATCGTCAGTAAAGACTTGGATTGGAAGGAAATTGTCCTTGAAGGGTCGGGCGGAGGCGTGTGCTACATACGTCTTTCCGCTCATCCTTTACCGTTTGTCTGTACTTCCTCTCCCTGCAGAACGACTAACCCGCTTACAAGGGCGCCTCGATTCACTTTTGTGGAACGAGGGTAAGCATTATGTCTGCAGAGAGGTCTGTGTTCAAAATCCGAGCGAGGGAGGCCTGGGTCAGCCCAGTCTCTTGTGTCATAGAAACGCCGAGAGATTGGCTTTCCTGAGTCGTTCGCTTGAAGGAGACGCTCCTTGGGTCCCTGTGGTTGAGAACTCGTTTCCCAATCTCAAACCCAACCCTTCGGTAGAAGGTCGTCGTAGACCGAAGGGGGAGTCCAAGTTCTTCTCCGAATGCCGAACCGCTCTTAGAGCTTTGCCGGGGACCAATGTCCTCGAGCAGCCAAGGAAGAAACTGTATCGGGATTTAGTGGAGGGGACCGCGAAGGATCCACTTTGTAGGCGAATGGGATGGTCGATGGAGGTTGTCCGTTCTCAATGGCGTTGGGCGCCGGGACGGGAGGTTCTGAATAACTCGGAATTCTCCCTGACTTGGCGACTGGTCCGAAATGCGCTGCCCCTCTTCGACGTACTTTTCCGGTATAAAGAACATACCAGTCGCTTCTGTCCGTGCTGTGACGAACGCGAGCCCGAAACAATCGAGCACGCGTTTTTTAGTTGCAGCCGGATACAGCCCCTATTAAAGTATGTCGAGGGGGTAACAGCTCGCATCGATGCCGAGTGTCTGCTCGATCTCGACGTAGGAACTTTTGTGTACAACATGGAGCCGCCGTTCCCCAGGGAGGAAAGTTTGGTTTTCCTGGCGATCCTAGCAGTAGCGCGCATGACCATTTGGATCGCGCGCCTCAAGTTGGTCCACGAAGGGACATCTGTTCCTGATCGGGATCTGATCGTTTACTTTAAACATTTGCTTAAAGTAAAGATCAGATGCGATTGGAAGAGGTTGCCTAGAGTGGAATTTGACAAGAGGTGGGTGCACAGCACTAGTTTGTGCATCCGTCGAGGAGCCAAGTTTCAATACGTGTTCCCTCCTTAGGCATGGCATGGGCGGTGCTGGGTCCTACGGAACCCATCCCGCCTAGGTTAGCATTATAAGTTCAGTAAAGTAACTCTTGACTGGTGGTACAAATGAGATCCTGTTCCTGATTTTATTTTTTGGTATTAGAGAACCTCTGAGTCTGCCCAACCCCCCTGCTCCTCATCTTTATTTTCTGATGCCCCCGGTCATCCCCCTACTCAGAGGTCACCTTCCTACCCCCTCCATCCGTTGCTTTATTTTCTCCCACCTCCATTAAGGCGACTTCCCCAAACCCCATTAGGGATGCTCTGCTTGTTTTCGGTTCCCCGGAAAACAGTGGGGGATCTAGCCACATAGAATAGTACAGGGGGGTCTCACTAACAACACATTAGTAGTTTTTTCCTTATTTTTGAAATGAACATTTTCATTAGTTTTTTCCCACTCCACGAACATTTTATGCCAATTAATTCAAGAACTCTTTCTAATGAAATCGAACTTTATTTTCTCACACATACACACACACAAAAAAAAAAAAAAAAAAAAAAAAAAAAATGCACACACAACATACAGAAATGAATATACAAATTGTACATAGTTAAATTTTACATTGAACGCTGGGGTTATTAGTTAGATTAGGATCCACAGAGTGATTGAGGTATTTTGGTAAATGTTGCCAGTCAAGAGTAAGACTTCAAAGTCTCATCTGTTACATAGTCAAAAAGACCCTGTACCCTCCCCCTCCCAACTTCTTGTAGGGCCTTGTGCCTAATTTTGTTGAATTGAATTTTTTGTACGTTTTTTATGTTCAATTTTTTCTTTCTCAATAAAATATATAAACAAGATCAAAGTGTAGTATCTGTTCTTCAGATGCTGCACTTCTATTTCTTGTTCTCTTTTGGTGGAGGAGAAATCCTTCACGACTGAGACAATTTTTATTTTTGTACCTTTTCTCCACGTTAAAAAACGACCCTTGTGTCTAACTCTGTCCCGTGGGGAGGCATAGTAAATAGGTACATCAATGATCTCTCTAAACACATACTTAAATCATTCGTTGACATCTATACTGATGACACGACCATCTATGGCAACACATCAAAGGCCATAAATGACAGTTCTGATTCTCTCTCCTCTGATCTTGAGCACGTAGGACAGTGGGGGAAGAGCTGGCTGGTTACTTTTAATGCATCTAAAACCAAGCTCCTATCTTTACATCATCAATGCTCTGATCCCCATCTGGCATCAATTGAAATGATGGCTCTAGTCTTGGGGAAGCTCAATGTTTTGACAAGTTTCTGGGTTTGAACTTTACTCCTAATCTGAAATGGAACATGTACATCGTCTGTTGCCCAGGTTACTGGGTAAATGATAGGATCCTTCTGCTGCTTCAGAAGATATCTCACTACTGATGCAATTCTCTATCTGTATAAAAGCCAAGTACGTCCAAGGATGGAGTACTGCTGCCACATCTGGGCTGGAGCTGCTGCTAAAAACAGCCTATCCTGCCTTGACAGAGTACAAAATAGACTTCGTCTCTTACTGGGGGATACCCTTTTCTCTTCCCTGCAACCTCTCTCCCACAGGAGAGACATTGCGAGCCTGTCTTTGTTTTATCATTATTTCCATGACAAATGCTCATCTGAGTTCCAATCTCTGGTCCCCCTCGTGAATCTTTCACGATAAACACTCGTCTAGCTGAAACCACTGTCAATAATTTCCCCCACTCTTTATCTGTGCCTAAATCAAAATGTAGATTCCATGAACAAAGCTTCTTTCTTAGAAGTGCACACCTGTGAAACTGTTCCGTTTGCCTGTTTCCCATCTGACTACAACTTGGACGTCTTCAAGTCCAACATAAACAAATTCCTGATGAATCGCCCCTTTAAGACACTTTATCAAATCTCCAATACTAACGATCACTACGATACTATACCATTGATTACTGTACACGCAATAACTCTTATCCTCAAGTGGTTTTCGGGCCTTGATAAGTGGTAAACAACTACTTGCTGGTGACAATTTTAAATGCGATATTTGTTCCAAGCATGGTAAAAATATCAATCCTATTTTGGTTTAAATAGGTTTATTTAAAAAAATTATTATTTGTTTATATAACATATTTAAGTTTAAAAAAAAAAAAAAAAAAAAAAAAAAAAAAAATTCAATCGAAAGATTAATTCAAGTATTCAAGTTGTGCGAATATATATTTAAAAAAAAGTATTCTTGATCATGAAAACCGCTCAAACATACCAAGGTGAAGATTAAAGTGGTGTTACCCGAAATCTGTTTTTTTCTAAGTGAAGCTGGCTTATTCCCTTTAGGTCACTTTTGTTTTGTTTTTTTGTTTTTATTTTGTTCCCCCCCCCTTCTATTTGATGCTCCTCCTAAGTAAAAATAAAAGAAAAAGTGATTTCTGAGTCCATGGTAATTCCATCTTTGAAATTGGATGGTGGGAGGGGGTATTTTTTTTTAACATTATAGATTTTTAAGTTTTAGTATTTGTTAGAAAAGTTTCAAATTTGAAGTGCAACCAAAATGTTATGTACAGCCGTTAAGTTGACATTCGAAATAATTAGAAATTTAGCATTCTAATAAAATGTCTCGAGGTATTTTAGGAAAATTAAAGTTACACATGATTCTATGGCTACCTTGTTACAAAATATTTAATGGAAAAAAAAAAAAAAAAATTTTTTTAATTATTAAAAAAAAAAAAATTTACAAGAGATTTCTTTTTTAAATTAAAATGAATAACTTAAAAAAAAAAACATGAGAATTCAATTATGATTAAGAAGAATCTATATAATTTTAAAACTCTCGACCTTGCTTGTTTTATCAGGCATGACAGGTGAATTGTGTGTGTGTGTGTATGTGTTTTGGTTTCGATTCCAGCTGATGGCATCCAAGCTATATGTATATTGTTGTAGTTTTGATCTCCCCACTATATATTAGGTTTAATCTAAGAATCGATAGAAAACTGTCTATAATAATAAAAATGTAATCTGCATGAATTAAAATATCATATTTAAGCATATCTTACAACTGGGCAACACCAGGCGGCCTGCTAGTCTTAAATACATCTAATGTTATGTTGTTCTAGTTTAAAGCATAATTGAGTCCTAATAGTTTCTAAAATCAGGAATGCGGAATCTGTAGCCTAAACACTAAATTTTGATGCACTCCTGGAATGTAAAAAGGTCAAAATAAGACTCTTAAAAACAAAAAATCATCTTATACTAATAATAATTTATGTATTTATTATAAAATTATGTCTGCCAGATTTTAAAGAATGAATCTTAATTGCATTTAACTTTTTTACTAGGGTGTCATCACTTATTTAGGCCCGAACGCCACTTGAGGATAAGGGTTAATGAGTGTACAGTGGTCACTAAGACAACAGCATAGTAATCGTTAGTGATGGAAATTGGGTAGAATTTGATTTAAGAGAACTGTTCAACAAGAACTTGTTTACATTGGACTTTAAAATTATCATATTGCAGTCAGCTGGAAAGCAGGCCAGCAGAACAGAGTTCCACAGGTGGGCAGTTCTAGGAAAAAAAAAGCTTTGTTTATGAAATTTGCATTTACAGATAGAGAGTAGGGGAAAATAAAGTGATTGAAGCTAGAGGAGTGTTTTTATGAAAAGGTTAACTGGGGAACCATACATTGAAGCTCTGATGAGCACTTATGAAAGTAATGATAGAATAGATAGGATCGCAACGACGTCTTCTATGGGGAAGAGGTTGCAGGAAAGAGAAAAAGGCATCACATAATAGGTTTTTAACTCTTAAGGCAGGATAGGGTGCTCTCAGCAGCTCCTGAACTTTGATTCTAATTTTATTTGTTATTCTTGTATCATATTGTCAACTAACCATACCCGGTTGGCCACACGTTGCTGTGGCTCAGTTTGTTTAAATGCCCCCCCCCCGACAAAATTTAAGCTTTTGATAATAATGAACAGGTATAGCAAACTAATATTTTCATTAGAGAGATAGACGCACGTGCGATAACAAATCTACTTCTGTGCGGTCGATGTGTTTCTGTGTCCACGTATTTGTCATCTAGCGAAATTCCACTGTCTAGCAGTAATTGTAAATAGTGAAAATTCACATAAAAATGGAAAGAACCAATGTATTTTATTTGGTGCAATAAAGGTCCGGTGTATTTTGTCGGCATAATCTAAGAAAAAGAGCACAGCTGTGTAGTCATAGGAGAAAAATAGGTATCTTTGCGATGCCATATTTGAATGGAAAGTTAGCGTTCATTTAGAATGTGGATACTATTAATCCCTAATATAAGAATGGTCAATGCTCAGCCAATTACAATGGATGGTATCAGGCAGGGGAGACTTTATTATTTACGAATAAAAAATGGAAAGTGGATGTTATGTGTATGTACGTAAAAACCAGTTAATGGCGGTGCAAGCACAATATTGTACAAAAATATAGAATTTGATCCGGTCTCAACTGGTAGCAGTGGGAGCACTAAATATCGAGAGAGAAAAATAAGAACTTCTTCCTCTGTAAATGTGGCGATCATGATAGTGTAGTTTATCGGATATAATGTAGCATTTTATTATCACAAGTGAATGTGGCAGAAATGGTTGTCATAAGTTACATAAAACAGTGACTATCAGGGTAAATGTATTGAATTTGTATGTGGCATCTGTTGTTGCAAACCTATAGTACTTTGGCCCAAATGGGAATTTCTGCAATTGTCAAAGTAATATACTCCACTACAAATTACTTTAAAAAATTAATCTGGTTTGGCAGCACAAAATCTTTTTTATTTAAAAAAAAAAAAAAAAAAAAAAAAAAAGTTTTTTTTTTTATTTTTTTAAATGTTTAAAAAGTGTAAAACAATATTTACAAAACAAATTTTAACATTGGATCTTTTACAATGCTGGATTGGGACAGTATAATAAGCTTTTGATTTTAAAAAGCATGGCCATATTTTTTAATGCGCCCAATTTGGTTTTTAATTAAAGAAATATAAAAATTGACGATTAAAATACAGCCGAAGAATTTGCCAAACTAGCTTAGACTTCTGAAATTTGATTAATTGATTCTTAAAACAATGAATTTTCTCCTCTTCCAATAACTAATATTCTGGTGTTTCTATTAATACTGTAAAGGTTTTAATTCTGACTTTTTCTTCTCCTGGACTAAAAGTCTAGCCTACTCTTATTTAACCCATAGGTAAGAGGAAGTGATAGATCCATGTTATTCTCAGGGGTTGTAGTGAAAGCAAATTTCAAAGATCCGATGTAACTTGAACATGACGCACAAAGTTTACACAAACAACCACTGTTGCAATACTTACACCCTTTTTTAGTGAAAAAGATCTTAATAAGGAACAAAGTGCAATAAAATTAAATGTAAAAAAAAAAAAAAAAAAAACACCTTGGTATCAATTATGATCTGCTTAAAGCAGAATTTCTCAACTCTTTTTTGCACCTGAGAATAACTCTTAAAATAAATTACATATCTGAAGAAACTCTCATGGAAAAACAAAATTCTATACCATATCTTTTTCACTTTACAAATATAGTCTATATTTTGGAATCACTTGTTTACAGAAATGAATACTTTGTTGTTAAATTATTCAATATTAAATAAAATTTATACTGTTTATTTATGATACTTTGGAGAGTTTCATTCACCGGAGTTGTAATGGAACGATTACAATATTTTCCTAGTTCCAAGACAATACCAATCCCGTTCTAAATTACCAATTCCGATTCTTCTTAAATTTCTAAACAATCAATTATAGATTTTTGCTCTTATTTTAGAAGTACTGTAAAACCCTCGTGTAATGCCCACACATATGAAAAAAAAAAAGCAAAAGTAATCAGTACACTTGAGAGACAAGCTGTATGTTAGACAAGGTGATCTGAATATTTCAGAATCGTTTGATAAAATTGAAATCCGATTTTCTAATGTGAAACCTGTGGTGCTTGTTTTTTATCACACCATGAATCAGTCACGTAAAGATGCTGTCTGCGAACCAACAAGTAAAGCCATTTTCACGCTGGTGTCATACAGACATGACTCAATACAGGGTGTCCACAAAGTCTGGCTACATTATGTAGCCAGACTTTACGGAAGCATCTTGTATATATATATATATATATATATATATATATATATATATATATATATATATATATATACACACACACACACACACAGAGGATGCCCACAAAGTCTGGCTAAATAATCTACAGGACGCTTCGACAAAGTCTGGCTACATAATGTAGCCAGACTTTGTGGACACCCTGTATAGTCCCAGTGTACATTTTAATACCATAATAGATATGATGACTATTACAATAAGCAAGAATATATGATGCATGCTTAGTAATATCATGTACATGAAATTGAAAAGTCAAGTGTATAAGCTTATTTCATTTGTTCTTGTGAAACCTTTGGATTTCAGGGAACCCTGATTGAGAAAAACTAGTTTGAAGTTCCACTAGGCATCAAGCTTGAACATTATAAGAGAATAAAGAAATTCCTGTGACGCGATCACAGGTAAAATAAAGTTTTTCTTTTTTTTTTTTATATATAGGCGTCACCACTTATCAAGGCCAATAGGCCACTCAAGGATAAGGGTTAAAGAGTGTAGAGTAGTCAAAAGGACAATATAGTAATCGATAGTAATGGAAGTTCGGTAAATTTGTTAACTTAAGTGGAACGGCTCATCAGAAACTTGTTTGCGTTGGACTTGAAGACAACCATATTATAGACAGCTGGAAAGCAGGAAAACGGAAGACAATTCCACAGGCGTACAGTTCTAAGAAAGAAGCTTTGATCATGGAATCTATGTTTAGGTTTAGGCACAGATAAAGAGTGGGGAAAATTATTGATAATGTTTACAGCTAGTCTAGTGTTTCTTGTGAAAGTTTGGCGAGTGGGGACCATAGATTGAAGCTCAGTCGAACACTTTCCATGAAAATAATGATAAAGCAGAGACAAACTCGCAACATCTCTTCTGTGAGATAGAGGTTGCAGCAAAGAGAAAAGGACATCTCCCACCAGGCCACAAAGTCTATTTTGAACCCTATCAAGGCAGGACAAGTCTTTTCTAGTAGCTCCTGCCCATATGTGGCAACAGTATTCCATCCTTGGACGTATCTGGCTCTTATATAGATAGAGAATTGCATCAGCAGTGAGATATCTACTGGATCGATAGAACGATCCTACCATTTTTCCAGCGGCCTTGGCAACAGATTTGATGTACGTATTCCATTTAAGATCAGGAGTAAAGGTCAAGCCCAGAAGCCTGTCAAAACTTGAGGCCTCCCCAAGACCTATCAGAGAGAAATGATTTAATCATTGAGAAGACATTTCCAGCTATACCATAGCTGGAGATCTTGTGAAGTAAACCTTTATGCCATACCCTATCAAAGGCCTTTGATATGTCAAGAGCAATTGCCCTAGAAAGGTTGCCTCTGTCGAGAGATTCGCTAATCCTATGAGATATAACTGTAAGCACATCTGCTGTAGATCTAGCAGAATGGAAACCATATTGTGTGTCACTAAGAAGGTTATTTTTGCTGAGATGGTTGATAACATCTCTATTTAACAGATTCCAGCAACTTACTCATGACGCACAGGAGACTTATTGGCCTGTACTGAGAGGGGGATGAACGATCACCTGAATTCTTAAATACAGGGCATACTGATGAGATTTTCCAGGGTGATGGGAAGCAATTCTCCTTAAGACAACGTTTAAACAGTTTTGTAAGTATGGGTGCTAGTTCTGGTTGAAGTTTTTTGAGTACTATAATTGGAATACCGTGAGGGCCGGTTGCTTTACTGGAATCAAGGTTTTTGATTAGCTTGGCAACATCACGTACAGATATTTGTATATCGCATAGTGTGTTTTCTGATACAGGAGGAAATATTGGGGGTTGGTGGCCTTGGTCGCAAAGGGTAGAATTAGCTGCAAAGTTCTTGGCAAAGAGTTTGGCTTTGTCTGATGCTGACGAGATTAACTCAGGTCCATTGATGATAGTTGGGATAGAGCACACGCTTCTGTTCAGGATTCTGTTTGCAATTTGCCAAAACTGGTGGGAACCAAGTCGCTGCTCAGCTACTTTGGACTTGACGGACTGAGCATACAACTCTCTTGCGTTCTTTATTACTTTCTTACAATGGTTGCTGGCAGTCCTGAAAGCGGCTTTAGTTTCCATGCATCTATTACGTTGGAAGCAGTGGAAAAAGTGATTTCTGTGCGCAATAACAGCAGCACATTCTGGAGAAAACCATGGCTGGCTGTTAAGTTTTTGCTGGAACTTTTTCGAGGGTATGAAATTGTCTATACATACAATTAACCATTCTGTCAGGTCTGATACTATAGACGACACATCCTTTTTAAACATGGAACGCAGAGGAAGATCCGATATAAATGTACGAAAACTATCCCAGTCAGCTATAGTGTATCGATATACAGTACGATGGAGAGGTACGTCTGAGGACTTATTACATTTCATTTTTCACAAACACCAACAAAACCATGGAAAAAAAAAAAAAAGAAAAAAAAAAAAAAAAAAACACCAAACAAACATAAAAGTTATGGGGCTCAGAAGAAAGATCAGGTCACCATGATCAACAGGAGCTCCTTTGATGGCCTAACATGAGGACACCCGGTTGGCATCCTGCAAATGGTGGGTTTTGTTTTTTCACGTAACAGAATCTAGTAGATCAAATACCAGTAAATAAATGAGCACAAAACAAAAACTAAATTATACAAGTAATTGAATTAGAAAAGCACACATTTACATATATAGAACATAATCCCAGAGTTATGCCATTGATTTTTCCAAGCATCTGGTATATAGAAATACAAAAGTTTATAAAGTTTATGTTGCTAAAAATGTTATTTACATGTGAAGAAAAAGTAGGTGGGGTGTCAGTGACTACACAGAAGAGTAGCTGACACTAGAACCAAGTGATCTGTAAATGAAAAGGTCTAATAATTCCATTCCAAGGATATGGATGAAAACAGATGGTGATAAGACAGCCACCCCCCCTCTCCCTACACTCATTTATTACTAGAGTTGAGAGTCAAGGAAATCTCCAAGCAAAATCATTGCTTTAGGAATCGAAGTCAGTCAGTAATAATTAGCAGATTGACTAAAGAAAAAAAAAAAAACTGAGACAAAAAAAAAAAAAGAAAAGAAAATTAAACATTAATCTTTGTGTACACTTTTTTCATTTATCACTTAACAAATAAAATTTAAATATTTTTTTTTAAAGAACCAATTCCTCGAAATTATGAAAGGTTTGAGGTCACGTATTTAGAATATCAACTCCATAGTCCTGATGATCACTAATAATACGAATTTGTAAGACAATGGAGATGGATGAGAATTCAGATACGAAGAAAGTATCTACATATTAATACCTTTAACGTATGTAAGTGTGTCATGGTTTCCAGATTATAAATTATTCGATCCTGAGTTCCTATATAATCAAAAGGATAGGTGATAACATGCTATGAACATTCACTAGCACCTGCTCCTCCCTGTGTTCCAATGGTATCAAGAAATTAACAAAACCTCTGAACAACCTGAAGAGCTTAACTATCCAAATACTAGTGAAACCTGTGGAAATTCCACGGCAGCATCTTCCATATGTAATATATCGTTGTTGGCCATTCTGTGGACATTCCGCGTGAGTGGAGTCATCGCAATATTATTGCAGCACTTTTATTAAAACTGTAAAAGTATTTATCTAAGTAATCTGGTTAATGTAGTGTCAGAATATATCTGATTTTTACGGTTTATCTCCAATATCCTTATAGGAGTTTGTGACATATTTCCATTGTATGGCCGCCTGGCACAAATGAAAACCCACAATATTTTTAGACAGAACAAATACTACCTTTGGGCCCTAGCCAGTAAACCAATTTTAATTTCACATATGGCTCCAAAGTGACATTTCTTAATTTCAATTTTTTTTTTTTTTTTTTTTTTTTTTACATTGGTCTTGGATGATCGGGAGATCCTATTTACTAACCAGTAGAGCAATACTATTGTCGACTAAGGGATGCATGGAGATTCATTACGCATCTATCGTATTAAAGACAGGTTTAGATACGATGAGAGAGTGATTAAATCTGGACAGTATAGAGAGATGTGAGCAGAACAAGAGACTTTGATGGTGTGCTCATGTTGAAAGAACAAATGAGAGTTCTTGGATTAGTAGATGTAGAACAGTTGAGGTAGCAGGGTGATTCACAGAGGAAGGCATAAGAGGAAGTGATAAGGATGGTCAGGAGAAAATGGGATAAATGAATGCCTGGTCAGAGATAGATTAGTTTGAAATTGAGTTTCCATCACATGGTTGCATAACAGACTTTAAACCAAATAGGACAATATTTTAATCACAAAAATTAAAATATATGATCATATATATATATATATAATAAATTCCACAGCCAAACAACGTCGTAGCCCACAAGAGCCATGACAGTCAAAGAATCGGAAGTCCAAGACTCGAGTTTCGCCCTCATTTGGGCTCATCAGTTAGACACACCCAAATGAGGGCGAAACTCGAGTCTTGGACTTCCGATTCTTTGACTGTCATGGCTCTTGTGGGCTGCGACGTTGTTTGGCTGTGGAATTTATTATATACAATCTCTCACATTCTGAAAATCCTATCATAAGTTGCTCGCTTGGTTAGCATTGCTGGATGGCATCGTCCTTTCGAGTAAAAACTCCTACTTGTGAGACACTGACTTGGGGTTATTAGCTGGTTGGATGACCGTGTCCCTTGTTGAGACGAAGTAGGTTCATTTCACAGTCGGATTTCGGCGCGGTTTGCTTGATCTGTGTTGGTTAATAGAAATTCTTGTGTGCAGGGCGTTTGCTCAGTTGGTAGAGTGCTTGCCTTGCATGCAAGAGGCTCGGGTTTCGAATCCCGAGTTCAGATGTGTCTAACTGATGAGCCCAAATGAGGGCGAAACTCGAGTCTTGGACTTCCGATTCTTTGACTGTCATGGCTCTTGTGGGCTGCGACGTTGTTTGGCTGTGGAATTTATTATATACAATCTCTCACATTCTGAAAATCATATATATATATATATATACTAGCATTTCAGCCTGGCGTTGCCCGGGTGTGTGGATGTGTATGTTGAGCAAAAAAAGTGGTAGTAGGAAGGCAGGGTCGAACCGTACCATGAAGGAGGAAAAGAACGAGAATAAAACCCGATGCCTTTGCAGTTACGACCACTGCCAAACCTGAAGTTACTTATGTTAACATTTTGGTTGGACAATCGAAAGGAGAGGATAACTTTGAAAAGTATCGGCGAAAAAGTGTTGAAAAGTGCCTAGATGAAGGTGAAGATATCCATGTTTTTAGCTAATTTTTCGATATTTGTCATATGAAAGGTGGAACTTAAAAATGATATTGATCTTGGTAAAATCAGTCGACTCTCGAAAGTTTTAGGCAGACATGCAAACATATATTTATATATTGGTAACTAATAATTTTCAATCCAAACCGCTAAAAAAGCTTGCCCTATCTCTGACTACCCTTTATGCAAAATTTCAAATGTTTAGACCAGAAATTGTCTGAGTAATTTGGTAGAGACCGCAGAGGTCAAATTTTTTTAAACTTTGACCCCTATTATGACCCCTTAAAATTTATTGTTTCAGGCTTAAATCAAGTTATTAAGTTAGATCCATGTCCAAGGAATCTATATCTAAAATTTCAAGTGTTTATACCCAAAAATGTCAGAGGAGTTTGGTAGAGTTCTCGAAAGTCAAATCGTTGAACTTTGACCCCTTATATCAGCCAAATTTCTGGCCAAAAACCGATCAAAGATTTTCCCAAATCTCAGTACCCTGTATATCAAATTTCGAGCCTGTAGACGTAAAATTGACAAAGTTATTGCGTATTGCAATGTACACACAGACACACAAACATGTTCACTTATATATATATATATATATATATATATATACACACACATATATATTAATTGTAGACGATGAAATGCATGTCTATGGATAACTACATTATTTATATTAAACAACTAATGTAGTATCACATGACAATAGATTGCAAAGAGGTTAATCATGTCATTAATCTAATAACTAAACCAAATCCCAATGGGCTGATATGTCCCAGTGACCAGTGACCCCATCTCTAATGATGTTAAGTTAAAGTTGATTTAATGATTATATCTATTTTTTAATCACAACTTTCTTTTTTTTTTCTAAGTATTAACTTACCGAATCTCAAAATATAAACTTGTTGCAAGAGATCTGTAATATTTCCTATTGCATTTAAAATGGAACATAAAGGAATGTGGAGTTCATAGCTCGAAACACGTTAATCTGGCATTTAAAATTTGAAAAGATCCAGCTTTTCTCATGAAATCTTCACACATACAGAGTTTTTATTTTCTAAAGGACAGACATATTTTTGTTTTTTCTGAAACTACTTCATTGGGGGAGAAGGGGGTAACTTAATTTTGAATATTTTCTTTTTTAGTTTGTCAGAAGTTTTATTCCGTGGTGATGCCACTGGATGACAGGAAGGAGCTGGTACTGATGTGATAATAAGAGTTAGAAGTTACTGGCATAAGTTCTTGGAATGTTTACCATTAATAACCAGCAGAGCAATATCGATGGATGTGTAATGAAAGTCTTAAGGACAAATTTAGACCTGATGACTGGAAAGGAAGAGTAAATCAGAACAATATATGAAGGTGTGTGCAGAACAGAAGACTTCATTGGTTTGGTCACATTGAAAAGGCAGGAGAGCTAGTTTACACAGAAGGACCAAAATGAAAACATGGGAAAAAATAATAAGGATGAATTTGAGAGAAAGAGGGATAAATAAAGACCTGGTCAGAAACAGGTTTGTTTCGAAGATAATTTATAGAAACCATCCAACATACGCTAACATATCAAACAAATGTCATATGAAGAGTTGAAGTCAGACAATTTTCACCAACTTAATTATTAAGAATATAGGATTTAAAAATATTTGCTTCATACCAAGAATCTGTAGACTAATCTTTCACAATAAATGGTCTTCTATCTATATGACTGGGGACCGCTTGTGAATTTGATATTCTTTAGATATTAGCTCCTTGGCGGACGCCAGTCCAATCCACCTACAGTTAATGCCTTTCAGTTGCACAAATTTTTCTGGATGAATTAAATCAGTAATGCCCACTGATCATAAAAACGCTTTGGATATTTCAAGATTTCAAGGTAGTTCTATTAATATAGTCATACTTTAAAAACCAAAACACCAAGATACACTAATTTAATGTTCTAAGTATGTTATCATTCATCCTTCTTTTAAATAAACAGGATCTCCCGATCACTGAAGACGCAATGGGAGAAAAAAAAAAAAAAAAAAAAAAAGATTAAAAAAATTTAAATTAAAAAATAATGCTGCTTTTGGACCACACTTGAAACTAAAATATACCTTCTTGCTCTTCTGGTTAGGATCCAAAGGTAGTATCTGTTCTATCTAAAGATGGTATGATATTCTGAGGTTTCTATTCATGCTGGGCATCCATACAATGGATATATGTCAGAGATTCCTATAAGAATATTAAAGATAAACCACGATAACCAGATATATTTCGACTCTACATTAACCAGATTACATAGATAAATACTTTTACAGTTTTAACAAAAGAGCTGCAATAATATTGTGTGATCTCCATTCATGCTGAACGTCCACAGAATGGCCAGCAGCAATATATTACATATTAAAGATTCAGCTGTGGAAACAGCAGGTGCTTTACAGTGTAATGCAGACTACAATGTCTTGTGGACGAAGTCATTGCAGGGATGCATGTGAAGCTGCCCAACAAGAGCAGGGAATTAATTGATTTGATTAAAAAATAGGTGATTTCACTAATTTTGATGACAAAATAAGTATTGTGGAAATAAAAAAAAATAAGTGCGGAAAATTTGTTGATCCTTATTTAATTCCGGCCAACTTCAAGACTCACTGCTAGTTATCTATATAATAACATGCTAAGCCACTTCATACATATGTTATTAACTTTCACACACAGTTAACAAAAAAACAAAGAGACATCTAATTAGCAAAAGTGTTGATTGGTAATTAATATGCCCTTAACGTGAAAATTTTTTAACTTCACCTATTTTAGAATTGTTTCCAAATAAATTCTGTTGTTGTGTCAATTAAATTAAAATCATCATTTGCCCATGCATCAACTATTGTTTTCACATCTGAGCTGGTGCATCTACCACTAGTCTCTTACTCTTTTAAACGTCACCACCTAATATATCCCACACTATCAACATAACTCCAACTCCTGTCTCATCACCGTAATTTTGCATCTGTGCCTGTTTTACAAGTATTTTAATGAAATGTGCTCTGACAAACGTGTAGCACTTGTGCCCCCTCAATGTAAATACTTCTAACCCGACAAGCAGCAAAAGCATACCCCATCACTGTAAAAATCCTTAGATGCCAAAAAGCCGTCTACTCTAACAGTTTCTTCTCTCAAACTGCTAAACTTCAGAATTCTCAAGGTCTCTGCTTCCCTGACTGCACTGACATGCAGAAGTGCAAGTGTAATATGAACAGACATTTTGCTGCTCAGCTCCCTACATAGTGTCCCTATAGATATGATCACAAATAGTAGTCCCTTATGTCCAAGTGACATTGTGCCTAGTTTTGGGTGAATAAAAATGAAATAAACAAAGGAACATATTTGCCTTATTTAAAAAGAATATTTAATTGACAAGGACTATTTTCACAGAAATAGAAAGAGTTCCCTCCCTTTTTTTTCCAACACTACTGACACCGAGACAATGATTTTAAAGAATGTTATTAACACTAACTTATGCATATTGAAATAGAAAGCACTACGGATTTCCAGAGTTTTGCTAGTTATTGTTAATAGAAGCATTTGTCTAAGATTTTGGCAACTTGAAGGTGCCACATTCAAATGGGCATGACATAATGTGCTTAGAATCTTACTTGTGTGAAGATTACTGAAATGGACTTACACCCAATGTGCAGCAAACAATATATTTGACTGTCCATGACTGTACTAAATTAAAAAAAAAAAAAAAGTTTAAGCTTAGACCGCATAGCATTTGCTTCTATGCTTTTATCAAACTACACCAGTAAGTGGTCAAGTAGTTAAAGTTATTTAGTCACTTCGAAAGTGTGGAGGTGATTGGTCGAGAGACACAAAAAACTACAATGTGGTAAAGTTCAGTCTAAGTGGAACATGTGTTGCTGACTAAGGCAAGATTTGGAGGCGAATAAACAAAGGCAACTTGTTATTGCATCTTATTTTTATTTTATTTTTTTATTCTTTTTAAATCTTTTCATTTCTAAAATAAAACAGCTTCACACAATGAAGAGCAAGAGATACATATGAACCAAAAAACAAAATCTAAAATTTCTATCTATTAGTAAGAGTTTATTTATATTATAAAACAAGAAAATGGCATTTCATATCATTTTTGCCAATTCAAACTGTTTTTTTTTTTTTTGCTTTATTAAAGCTAAGCACAGTCATAGTGTATTTTTGTGTGCAAATTGCTTTTTATATGTAAATTAACTATGCCTAAACATAGCTTTCATGAAAAGAAGGCCATTCCATTTAGTATTGTTTTTTTTTTTTGCTGATGTCACAGAATGATCAGTCCTAAGCAGATAAATATGACTTAAAATAAAAAAAATTGATTTAGTATTTAAAAAAATAAATATTGATGGTTTTATGTATGTAATTTTCAGATTGTGAACAATCAAAATAAACAAGTTTTAGTATTTAAGACCCATGAAAGCTTCCACAAGGTCTGTCTTTTTCGCACCCATCCAGTGGAGGTCTGGTTAGTGATTTCCCTCCTTGGCCTTTCCATCCTCCTTGACCCTTCGACTATTTGGTGTGGTGCCAGTCAATGCTAACTAGTTTTTTTTTTTTTGGGGGGGGGGGGGGAGGTAGTTATTTTACAATTTTGCAGTTCTAGTTTTCTTGGTTGCATCTTTTTGTTTCACTTCTGTTGCAGTTTCTATATATCCGGTTAGCATGTGGATTAATTCTGCACTCAAGGGTTTTCCTTAAGATTTCAGCTCTTTTCAGCATTACTGTTGTATAGTTTCAGTCTTCCCGTTGATTCTGATTTCTCCTACTCTTTTTTTTCAAATTCTTTGGGATCGTTCCTAGTGCTCCTACAATTATTGGTATTATGTTGACTTTCTGAATGTTCCAAATTCTTTTCAGTTCTCTGGCAACTTCCGCATATTTGTTTCATTTTTTTCATCTCTGATCTCCATCCTGTGGTCAGATGGGGCAGCAAAATCTACAATTTGGCATTTTCTTTCTTTCTTGTTTATTATTATTATTATGTCTGATTTTGTTTGGAAGAGTTTATCTGTTTGCATCTCCATGTCCCAAAGGATTTTGTGGCTTTAGTTTTTCTGTACTATCTCTAGCTTGTGTTTGAACTATTTGTTTGTATGTTTGAGGTGTAGTCGTCTGCAGAGCTTCAGTGCATTACCTTCTCAATGTAGTTGTGCCTGTACTTGCATTACTTTTGGTCTAGTTTGCTGCATTCACATGTGGTTTATTATTCTGTATTTTTGTCCAGTATAAATTGACCGTTTTCTTGTGCTTTATCTATTTTAGCTTTAATGTGGTTGGTTCTGTGCAGCTGCCAGTAGACATTATGTTTATCTGTTCATGTGTTTTTTTTTTTTTTTTTTCTTAGCCACATCCAAGTTTTTCATGATTCTCTTTTTTGCTCATCTTATGAATCATCCATTGTCTTTATTTTTGGAATCATCGTTTCCTGTATTGTCCTTTTTGAAAGTGTCTTTTTTTTTTGTGCCTTCTACAGTCATTATTATTGTATTCACTATGAGTTTTCACAGAGGCTATCAAAGATTTTTTGTCAATCTGTTGGGTTTCCTGGAGTCTAGGACTATTATTGTTGTTGTTATTACTAATACTAAAAATATAACAGCTGTATTTAAAAGTACTTGTGCAGAAAACATACAGGGATTTTTAAACTATTCTGTCAATTTCACCTAACAATTTAATAAAAAATTAGTGGTAAACTACCTCTTTTTTTTTTTTTTTTTAAAATTTAAACATTAAATTCAACTTGAAAAAAAAAAAAAAAAAAAAATCACAAAAATAATGCTGTATATTTTTTTTATATCTATACTTTAGGAAAAATAACAAAAAAAAACCCCAAAAAAACATTAAAATGTACTTATGCAAAACAGAATACGGACTAGGCTTTAGAGCAATTTATTTTCATTCTCTACATTCTTCCTATTTTTTGTTTTCCCTGGAATTTGAGTGGCAGTAAGACTCCCCAAGGTCCTAGTCCACTATGCACTCATCTAATGTTCAGTGTTTTCTCTCTTTGTCTTTCCATCCTCCTGGACCCTTCAACTAGTTAGTGTAGTATCAGATATCAATCGAAGCTGATACTATAACTTCATTATTATTGTTTTTTGTGGTGGTGATCTTAGTATTGTTATTATTGCTAATCTATAAATATAAAAGTGAAAATGTATGTATGTTCGTTTTTTCTGTATGTCTACAAAAGGCTTTTTTCAGAGAAGCGGTCAGTCGCTTCACAACTTTTTAAAACTTTTTATATCACATATAAATCGTAATATCTCACAGTTAACAACGAAGCTCGCCTGTATTTAATTTGCTCGATTTCGGGAAGATAAATATTCAACATTTGTCGCTCGACGCATGTAGGTTAGTCTTTTTCCTATAACATCTTGAGAAAATACTATCCCGCAGTCAAACTTGACCTCATTAACTCATTAAAACGGGCACCTGCAAATTCCAAGTAATTAAATAAATTCAAACGTGTTTCCGTTAGCATATCGCGGTGGGGCAAGTGTTAACGTTGCACATTTTTTTTCACACGCTTTAATTTACAACTTTGCCTCAAGTTCGATCCTCATACTTTTTTTTTTTTTTTTTTAAACCCTCCCACCCCCGGAGTTTCCACACACACCTCCAAACACCCGGGCAACGCCGGGTACCCCTCGCTAGTATTTTTATAAGCAGTAATATTTTGATTTTCTAACGTCTTCCTATTTTGGGTTTCCATTATTTTGCTTTATTATTATTAGAAGTTTTATTATTCTTTTCTATTATTCTGATTATTTCTACTCTTGTCTATAACTGTTACACATTTCTTAAGATTAACTAAGAAAACAAAAAATACTAAAGATGATGTTATTACTATTACTGCTATGGCATCATTATGTGTATTGTTATCAGTAGTATCATTATTTGTATTATATTTTCTCAGTATTACTATTATCATTACTCTTTATTCTTACTTTTATTAATAATGTTATCACCATAAGTGGTGATAGTATTACAGTTTTTGTTATTGATCTTTGTATTAATATTGCCAACATGACTATCATAGAGTATTATTCATCATTTATTTTAGCTTAAACTTGTTATTGAAATTTCCTCACTTACTCTGAATCCCCAGGAAATGTTCAGACACAGGGGAACTAGTAAATTTATAAATCCAGATAAAATAGATGTTCTTTTCAAAAAAGATCAATTGAACGAATTAATCAAATTTGTCAATATGTAAAATACCGTTTCATGCTATTTTTCCACAGCAATTATATCAGCCAAAATAGCACTTGAATAGAAACACAACAACCGAAGTTTGTGAAAAAAAAGAAAAAAAAGAAAAACACACAATCAAGAAAGATATTAAAAACAAAAAAACTTGAATTTCATATGATTAAACTTGATATCACTAATCAACCTTGACAGATTAAGTATTTAAGAGGATATAAACATTCATTCTACTTAAATCGTTTTTCAGAAAGCCAAAACAATATTTTTGGTTTACTTCTATACTCAAACTGACTCCACATGTCTAACGTGGGAAATTAGCTGGAAAGAAAAATCCAATTGACCCCCCCCCTCAATTACAACACCAGATTCTCCATTTACAGTAGTGAGCATCGTTACTTATACTGTCTAAAGTATCCACCTACTCAAGATAAAGAGATCAGAGATATATTAAAAATACAGAAAGATTGCTTTTATGAACTTTTTTTTCCTATTTTGTTCTAGCTGGAGGTGAAGCATCCTACCAGATTCCAGACATTCATCTACTATCTCATACATTCCAACCAAGAGACCTTTTTAAGATTCTAACTGTCCCTTCCAGTACAATTGTTCTGTTGAGATATATTTGCCAAGTAGTTTTTGAAATTCTTTTTCATGAGTCCAATTACTCCTATCATTATTGGAAGGATGGAGATTTTCCTAAGATTCCACTTTCTTTTGTCATGTCATACATAAGACCTTGGTATATTGTTATCTTTTCCCTTTCAGTTCTGTTTAACTCACCATCATTGGGGGACACTAACTTCTAGTAAGGTTGCTTCTTTCTCCTTGTCTCATATCACTATATAAGGTGTTATGACTTCATTTTTTAGGTACATAGCCATAAGAATCGCATAGTCATGGTAGATGGTGTACAACTTATCTCCAACTACCCTGCCCCCACAAAGAACCATAATTATTATTTGTAAGTACTTCAAATACCTCCCCTATTTTTCATTTGATTTGAATATTTAGTATTTTCAGAAAAAATACAAAAAAATTTGTTCCGTCTTTGATCAGGTCAGTAGAAAAGAGGGTCCTTCTAGCTTGCATTTTATTTTTAATTTTTGCTCCAATCTAGAGTGCTAATTCTTTTGAACCTGGATTTTTACAACATTAAAAACTGATCAAGTCTAATTCAACTGTTGTGCGGGAGACAAATAAATAGGTTCTAATATTTACCCTTTCATGTATTTTAAACTTTTTCACAAATAGTAAAAAAACAACAAAAAAAAATATTTGTTTTTTCATTATTTCTTGGTCACTTTTATGATCAAATTAAAATTTGATAAAATCTAAAAGTAATACCAGTAATGATATTAAATTTAATGAGAAAAACTAACTGTAAAACAGTATAAGCCACAACCAACCAACAGTCCTGGCTATGATGAAAGTGTAATATAGGTTAAACCTCAGAAGGGAGGGACATTATCTCAGGCATTACCTCCTTTTGAAAAGAAGTGGGGTTCAAGATAATAGACACAATAAGACAAACACTTGTCATGCAAGATTAGCAAATTGATATTACGAGTTATGTTATTCAACTTCCGGGAGGCCATAAAAACTTACATCTTGCAAATCTACATGAAGCTCTGAACAATGGGTGGTGTTCCTAAACGAAGCCCCCATCTCAGATTCCACTGAGCCCAAATTGAGAAACTTTTGAAATCGTTTTATTCAATGCAAACCTTAAATGAGAAACTAAATTTGATTTGGTACACTGAAAGAATAGAATGATTTTATTTTTAAAGCAAATTTCTGGGGATCTTGTTAAACTATAATGATATCAGGATTTGGAATTTTTGAAATAAGGAATAATTTGTATTCTCATAAGGTTTCGACCGATGGAAGCTCCAAACGTTCTTTGGATGCATTTAGTCAAGACTGAGAATCTGTACATAATTTTTAAATAGAACCTTTTAGTCAATTCAGCAGGGAGTTCTGTTTGAAAATTCTGTGCAGATTTTAAAATTCAACAAGATGCGCTTGAAGGTTACATTGGTCAAAAACTTGCGAATGACACCCAAGATGAGAATAGAAGTTTGAATAATCCAAATGAAAAACCATATTTTACATTCCAGTTGACTTTTGACAAGTTTCTAAAAGCATTTTTAAAACTCCAACAATCACTAATAAATCAATAATTTCAGTCAAAATAAGTGACACATCTGACTTGAAATTCGTTTTTCTGTCTGCTCATCTGTCATGATTAGATTTTCTGAAATATCCATGGAGATTGAAAGTTATTCAGAATCGATGGTTGATATTTCAGTGTAGACAATCATATGACTTTAGCTCCTTTACTCAGTGGGAATCTAATCAATGATGATAAATAGACCAATTTAGATTACTTCTTGAATATATCTTTGAATGAGAACATATTGCAGGATTCGGATAGTTATTTATCTCCCTCCCACGATCGAATGATGTGACAAGGGTCAGGTTGGTTGGTAGTTTTTGTTTTACGGCATATCAACCCTTTTCAGATTATTTAATGCCAAATCCAAAGATTTTGAAGAAAAAATTTTAATAGAATATATTTGTTGTTTTCAAGTCGGTTTCTATTTAACCCATAGTTGGGACCCTAACATGTATTACTACTCCAGGTCAGAGTGGGCCTGGGAGCAATGGCAATTAAAGGGTGGCTCCACACTCCCCAAAGCCCGCAAGCTGGGATCTCACCACTGGATATAGTTTAAGGTCATATCCAGGACCGACAAGGGTCAGAAAGAGGAATTAAAGAGCTAGTGTCCTAGAGAAAGGGCACCCAGGCCTGCAAAAAATGCTTGGACAACCCAGTCAGCATTCTCCAGTGGGAGCATCTCAGGCAATTAGCAATAAACTAATCCCTTCTCAAAGGGAGAAGGCAAAGCCTGGGAAGATGGACCTCCTAGAACTGTACAGAACCAACAACATACCTCAGTCAACAAAAAACAAGCTACTTCTAAAATGGCTTTGGTGCTGTGGGAAAATTCCTGGCTCAACCTGTTCAAGAGACTTGGGTTAAAATTGAACTATTTTTTGAAGAAAACTACATTTTGAAGAATCATTCAAAATTTTAAAGGTATTTAATTAAACATGAACCATATGACTTCATGTTCGTCAAAAACAGTGATTTTTAACATCTGCTTTCTAATTCAAGATGAAATAGGTAGCCAGTTTGTGTATTCAAACACGAGACAAAATATGGTCACCATAACAGACAGAAAATATTCTGTATTAAAAATATAAAATGTGTTCTAGACCTAATTCTTATTGGTAAACCAAAATATTAGAAGCAAATTATTTTTTTTTCAAAACATGTCATTAATAGAAAAAAATGTTTGTTTTTTTTACCTAGTGAATGTGAAGACATGGTGTAGTCAGTTTTAGTTTTGTACTTATGAAAAAAAAAATCAGTTAAGAGTCACTTCAAGGCTTTAAAGTTTCAAATAGAGTTCACTGAATTTTAAAAAAAGTATAATTTGATATATGAATCCTAGCTGTTCAAGATATTCAATGATCAAGGTCTTGAGTCGAATTTCAATTTTTAGCATGAATTGAGCAAAATTTTACTAAATTTGGAAACCAATCTTAAATTTTAGATTATTCTTCAGAACATGTGTTTAATCAATGAAACACGTACTATATGACTTCATAAACTAAATGTTTTACCAAATTCATGGTTTCTTGCTCACTTCACCATGATAAATAAAAAGTAGCCTTTAAATAAAATTAGTTCATGTTGCCACAGACCTAATTCCTTTTTTTTTTTTTTTTTTGCCGATTCAAAAATTTAAAGTAGATTATCTTTTTTGAAACAGATATTTTAAATTAATTTTTGCTTAAAGTCTGGACTATCATGATAGCATCTATTAGATCAATCACACATTCTCGTAAAATCAGAATTTTTATCTTAATACATTAGCAAGGATACCCGGGGTAAAAGTGTAACATTTTTCTATCAAAACTTTTATTTCTTTACATCTCCCCATTTTTCTCTTCCACTCAGCACATTCTTATCTAGCCACGGCCACAGAGATATAGAAGGCCTGTTAAGTGAAAAATGCCTGCAGGCAATGTAGGTAAGATTTGTCAAACAGTTACTGTCGATACTATATGACGTCATTTTTAAAAGAGCATTAAAAGCATGTTAAAAAAGAAAAAGGAACCCAATTCGATTAATAATGAAACTGAACTTTATCTATCTTCTATCTATATAAATAAAATGAACTCATTTTTTCCCCTTCGAGTTTGACCTTTATAGGACTGCACCTGTATACATTTGGTGCAGCCGTATCATTCACAAACTGAATCACGACATCTGTCGTACGCTATAGGCTTATTACCTGTTCAGTATCTTGCTGATCAGAGTTTCCTATATTCTGTCTAGTGAGAGTCCACTGTAAAAATCGGTTACATTTAATCGAAGTAGTAAAGTATATTCTCTCTAACAAATTCATCCTACCACCGCTACTCACTTACACCGTTCCAGACCGTTCACAGGAGACATTTAAAACCGACCACCGGTTAGAATTTATCTAAAAACTGGACTGGACTTACGGTGAAACGAACCACGCTTACTTTGCCATTGGTTAGCATAAAACATACACACAATTTATAAAGCATTTATTATAATAAAATTAGATTAAAACAGAACACAATCCCTTACTTGGAATTGAATTCACAATTACATTACTTCGATTTCGTTATAACCCGCGTGGTTACAGTTTTAAGAAAACATGGATTGACATTTACGTGAAACGCACCAAACTTACTTTCACAAACACAACTTCCGTTTTGCTCTTTCCTTTCGTTCTTTTTTTTTTTCCTTCCTTTCTTTCTAGGGACATGTTTAAGTTGCCATAGTAACAACTTTTTATCGACATTGTTCCACTGTTTATGAATATTGAAATATAATACATTACTACACATTATTATTATCTCACTTTTAATCACTTCCATCGAGTTTTTAAAACTTTTTTTACTCTTTTTAAATGACAACGTTAATGTTTATGAATATTGAAATAAAATACATTACTAAACATTTATTAATATCTTTACTGTTTATGTCTCACTTTTATCGACTTTTTCTTTTTTAATAGCATTTTCTTAAAATGATTATTAAAATAATTTCCCAACTTTTTACATTTCTATGTGTTTATAGTTTTGTGTGTTGAATGAAACTTTTTTTTTTTTTTTTTTTTCCATTGCACCAATAGTTATCGACCCTGTTTCTTTGGCTGACAAACGACATCTGTCGGCGGTTCTTGAAACTAAATTACACGCATTCGCTCCATGTTACTGACATGCAGAAGTGCCAATGGGGCCATAGGTGTTATTGTAAATTAACACTCTTAGCTAATTCCGTAAAATTAGATTCTACTTTTTTAGCCGCATTTGCACCCTCCCCATGTTAACAATGGCTTTTTAAATATTACAGCACGAAAAAAACATTAAACTTTAATCTTAGAAATACTATTTAAAATATGGCGCAGATCATAAGTGCACTAGCACAAACAGTAAAAACGTTGTCATTTAAAAAGAAATTGCTATTAAAAAAGAAAATAACATTAAAGTAAATTTATTATTCTATCACCATTAAATTTCAAGAACCGCCGACAGATGTCGTTTGTCAGCCAAATAACTGGGGTCGATAACTATTGTTGTAATGAAAAAAGTTTCATTCAACACACAATACTAAAAACACATAGAAATGAAAAAAGTTGGCAAATTATTTTAATATTCAAGAAGATATTATTAATAAATGTGTAGTAATGTCTTTCATTTCGATATTCAATATAAGAATAATTTCAATATTTCATATATATAATATTTCAATATAAGAAAAGAAAAAGTCGATAAAATTGACACAAACAGTAAAAAAAAAAAGATATTATTAAATGTTTAGTAATGTATTTTATTTCAATATTCATAAACATTAACGTTGTCATTTAAAAAGAGTAAAAAAAGTTTTAAAAACTCGATAAAAGTGATTAAAAGTGAGATATTATTAATGTGTAGTAATGTCCTTTGCCGCTGCGCGGGGAGAAGTCATTGTTTTTTTAGGGTGTTCGGCAGGTAACTCTTACCGCGACCAGTACCCGTTCCTTTACTTTTTCACCGTACCACTTACCAGACGACATTCAGGTAAATAGAGTTTTATATGCGGCGATATTCACGTACATGGACTTCCCTTTTTGTTCTTTTTCTTGGGGGCCGGTTTACGTTACTACACGCTAGCCATGGATCGGGCGACGGATCGGGCGACACCTGCATTCCTCGCTGTCAGACGATAATACGACTTCTTTTTTTTAATTTTTTACTTTTATATTATGCTATGTTTCCACTAATTTCGGAATTCATACTCAGGGGACGGGTGACTTATTACATCAGTGGTTATTTATTTATTATTTTTTTGCAATTTATTACTTTTTTTCCCTTGGTGGAAGTTTCATTAAACCATTGATACAAAGCCTATCTGAATGTCAGCAGACGACATTCGAATGGGAAGAAACCGACTACGACCACAATGCAGACAAACAGGTTTACTTCAAAAACACATCGTCTGCAACGGATCGCTTACACAAAATAAAATATACCAAAATAATAAAACACCAACAACAACCAATAAACCAAAACAAATACACAATTACTCAAGAAAAAAAAAATAATAATAATAATAACAACAATAACACCAGGAGATAATACCAAAACTATATCTGGGTAATTATTTTACCCTACCAAACTACATCAATAAAAACTATAAATTTTAATACTAACATGACATACACATACTTACATTTTTCAGCGTACGATTCTTGGGGATGTTCAATATTGTTGCATTTTTATTCTTTCCGGTTTGCAGTAGAACCTCTCTTTTTCCACTTCTTATTTCGTTCTTTATTTACTTCCTTTTTTTTGGGGGGGGGCATCTACCAATGATTTTAACACACATTTTCCATTGCGTCATGTACGAAATTTTACTTTGTTGTTCTTTGCGAACGCCAATATCATTCGGTTTGGCTCTAATTAATTCATGTTTTGTACTAACAAGGTGTTTTTTTTTTTTACAATGTCTTAGCACTTCACTTTACTAATTAACTCGGAAATAGACCCAGAAAACTTTATTTTTCACGTGTACAAATACTTTTTTCCCCTTTGGCACATTAAGTTTACTCCTTACTCTTTCGAATACAATAGAAAACTCATAGGAAACCTACAAAAAATTTAGGATAAATCGGCTTGCACAACTAAGTCCCTCATTTTTGCCCGCCCAGTTTTGCACAGTTTACATATTTGGGTCCTTCTGTTTGCCGGGGGGGGGGGGGGGGATTATAACTTCCCCAAAACCGGGGTATTGGAAACATCCACAGCAATGTTTTTTTTTTCAACAAAAATTGGCCACTACAAGAACTATGATTATTTCCATTTTTGTCCGCAATAAATAACAAATAAATATACATCATTACCGGTTTATTTCGTTTGCAAAATACAGTCCGATGTTTGCATTTACATAAACTTTACTCCCCTCATTTATTATCTACATCGATTCATAATGTGGTAGACTCATACATTTCGTTCATTAATGGAAACGTTGAATTTATTTCTTTCGTCGGTAGAAGAGGGGGGGCAATAAAAACATAAACTTAATTCTGTCAGTTTTTTCTTTTTCAGTTGAAAAGGCAATCAAATATCAAAAGTCAAACATCAAGACCATAGAGCTCATTAGTTGAGTATATAACAATTTTTCACTTTTTACACAATACAATCTTTTATAAAAAAAAAAAAAAGAATTCCCTTAGTCGTAATACAACAGCAGTTGCAACCAGAAAAAGAAGTCACCAATGGGAACATTATAAACAGTCTCAGGAAGACACTTCTGGTACTTTATTCTTTTGTTTTGATTTACTCAAAACCGCACACACCTCGAAACATCCGAGCAACGCCGGGTACCCCTGCTAGTTCAATATAAAATATAAATATTATCTATGTAAAATTACTTAATTTTAAAGCAATATACAATCTAATATTGATAAAACTGAATTATGAATTTAGGGAACAAACAATTAAAGAAACATAAAACACAAACAATTCTTGGCCTTCGGGACAAGATCACAGTGTAGTATCTGTTCTGATGCTTTTCTGTCCTCGGCTAGTGGAGGAGAAATCCTTCATGACTGAGAATTTTTATTTTTGTTCCTATCCAGAGTGCCCCTTATTGGGGAGCTGGATTTTCCCCCCACAAGATTATATGTTGAAATAATATTTAAATAACTATTACTTTTAATGCAGAAATTACATTTAAAGTTTTGATTTTCTGTTGTACGCCCCCCCCCCCCTTGTTTTTCATCAAAACGTGTAGTGTATTTTCATCAGTTACATGGTTAGGAATCATATACTCCGCTATAATCTCCTTTTCGGCGCAGAATACATGAGTATGGAAATGAAGTTCACATGGCTACTAAAAGGCAATCATACTATAATATGAACATTGGTTAAAAACTAAGAAAATATAGTAAACATTTTATTTTTCAAATTTTTTTATTTCATTCAATTTGTACTTTTATTTCATATTTGTTTTTATTTTATTTTCATTTATTTTTATTATTATATTTCCCACACTAAATATTTTTATTTTTGTTACATTTATTTTTTCATACATATTCAAATAATGCTTTTGACCTTTTTTTTCCTGCCTCAAATAGTACCTTCAAAAGTTTTCATGATAAAAGAGACCATAAAATTTAACTTGAAAATCCTATCTAAAATATAGCATGGTGTACACTGCACAAGCACCATTATTATTATTATAACAATAAAAAAAAAAAAAAAAAAAAAAAGGTACTCCATAGGGAACGTGGACCCTGCGTAAATGAGTTAATTTAATGTTGCTCTCTAAAAAGTCCATACGCAAAAGGTTTTCATTAGTTTATTTATTTTTTCAAATTGTTATGTGAAAGTACAGAATTAGAAAGCCTTTCCCTATTAAGAATGGCTTTCTAAATAACATTTCAGCACGGTAAGTACACGGCACAAATACCAAACAATATTTATTCATATGATAAACACACGAAAACATGTAAACTTAAATTTAATGTACTCTTCATTTTTAGTTCATATCCAAACTTTAAAACTGATTAGTTAATGAATTTTTAAGATGAATTTGTGTTCGTATGAATAAAGTGTTCGAGAGAATAAAGAATTTAAAGAATAAAGTGAATGTGTTGGAGAGAATAGAAAATTTCCGATTTCATTTCCGATTTCAGTAAGTATCCCAAACCAAAATTTTATCTTCATTATATCTAAAAAGAAATTAATGTAGTCATATAGATTTTTGTAAACCATAAACAAAAGTACCAAATTTAATTTGGTAGCTCAATTAGACATCAAGTTATGATCGTTCAAAGTTTGTCGGAAAGTTGAAAATTTGTTATGGTTCAGAAGCAAAATTTCATAGTATACAACTAAAAATGTAAGCAACTAACAAGTGAAAAATCCTAACGTCATCTTGTGGTAAATGAAAATTAATACTAATGAAAGCAATAATTATTAGTTGAAACCAACCTAAACACTAGGCAAAATCCCACTACCAACGGGAAAAAAGTGCAAATATGACATGGAAATGCAACTTTGTTCATATCAATTTCATTTCAATAGCTAATGTATTGAATCTTAGTATGATTCATAACACATTAGAGATGAAGATAATTTTTTCTTTTAATTATAAATTGATAAAACTACTCAATTGTGGACCATGTAAAAGCAGTCGAACAGACAATTTGGTAAAAAGGGCAAAAAAAAAAAAAAAGGGTTAAAAAAAATGAGTTAAAAGTATATGTTACTGAAATTGCTGTAAAAATGTAACCATTGGAGGTAGAAGCTTAAAACTTTGCAACTTTACTAATTTTTGGATGAGGAACTCAAATGAGGCACATTTTTTTTTTTAAATGAAAAAAAAAAATTTTCCGTCAGTCAAACGCAACTAAAAATGTTTTTTTTTTTTGGTTTAATTTTTAAAAGATAATTTAACAATGCTGAAGTTTATCCAACCGAAAGAAGATAAAGAAAATAAACTGACACCATTTTTTAAATTGTAAATTATCATTTCTTTTATTTAAACAACACCTTTCTATAATTTTTAAATAAAACAAAAACAAACTAATTTAAGAACTTTGATTCAAAAAATGTGAAATGTGCTGATAGTTGATTTTCGTGATGATACATCATACTTCAGTCATTTGGGATTAAGTTGTAAATTTCGATGTGTAGGTACAGTCACTTTTATTAGTGGCGCTCCTTGATTTATGAGCATAGTAATATAACACAGATTATTAAAGAGGAGATATTTCTCTACAAAACGATTTTCGGAATTTTTTCAATTGAATTTCTTTCATATTTCTTTGGCTGAAGTTTTCAGGTTGGATTTTTTTTTGTGAAAAACAAGTTAAAACTCTTTTTTAAGCTCAGTATATTAATAAATGACCTTTTTTCTTTAGAATGATACTATTTTTTTTTATACCTAGAGACTCACAATATTGCATGCACCAAATTTGAAAAACACCAACTTTTGTGTAAAAGATAAAGTGGCGTTCACCAAAATTAGTGACATAACTTCAAGTAGCCTGGAAAAAAAACTATTAAAGACACAAGAAAAAGAAACATATCTATAAAGCAAAAATATTAAATTTTATTTAAATCAAAACTTTATCAAAATAGACCCAAAAAATAAACACGATATCGCAAGTTGAAGTTAAGGGAAATTAAACTTTATTTACCAGTTTTCGCATCCTAAACTAGGCTAGTTTGGGATACCTACAGATAGAGAGGATTTACAAAATTGAAAATTGGCCTGGTCCCAAAATGCTAAAGTTCTGGTCGACTATGGGAATTTCCATCTTTTACAGAAATCCAAAATCTATATGAAAAATTTTCTTCTTCACGTAAATTATTTACAGATAAAATGTTATAAAACAAACAAAAACTTTTAAGTTTTAAATATATTTCAAAGAAATAAATTATGCCTGGTGCTAAAATATTGAAATTTTAGTTACAAAAATACATGTCGTGAAAAATGCTTCTAACTTTAAAATATTTGGAAATACTCCATGAAAAGTTTTATTTATTATTAAAAGAACAGACTGAAAAATATTTTAATATAAAAAATGTGTTTTGCAGTTTAAAAAATAAATAAAAAGAAATATTCGACTTCCTTTGATAGATATAAAAATTCAGAAACAACCCAATTACTGTTATATTTTGTTAGATTAAAATTATCCCAATGTGCAATTATTATAATTGCAATTATATAATTATCCAAATGGAGAATTGTTTTTCTCTTTAGAAGAATAAAAAACATGCACAATCTAAGGCAACGAAAAATATTTTTATGACCACGTGGTTGAACACTGGAAACTTTCTATACCTACATGTTGATCAAGAGATGTTCACTGGCCTACTCTCTCAATAGTTGTGATTTAGCTGAACACACAAACAATACTCCTTAATATAATAGATTATGTATGGAATTCAAGTCAACATTTTCTGTTCAAATTCGTATATAAGACTGACTCTTCCTAACAAAACCTGGTCCAGTTGAGACTCAGAAAATGAATATATATTTAAAAAAAAATTTTTTTTTTTTATAGATATTATTCATCCAATGCAACACTGATCAAGAAAATACCAACTTTGTGGAGGTTTGTTTTGTATTTTTTTTTTGCTTACTTTTACCTGGACATGCAAACACACATACAACTGGCCTTTATGAAGATAACATTAAAATGGATTTTAACCTAATTTACAGATGCCAGTGATGATATGGCCATCTCTATTCCCTTTCACTGTTCTATTGATGTTAACATGTCCCATTAGGCATGTAACAAAAACCACATTTTGCTTACAGTCCAGGTGTGCTTGAACACGCCAGCAATTTAATAACACTGTTGCATTTATACACATTATCTGATCAATTAGAAAGCCAGTTTACTGAATTAACCAGATCATGTCATATTGAAATTACTTTTTAGGTGCAAATATTGTTCAGCATTTTGGATTAAAAGTAAATTTTTCAAAATTATTAAAAGTTAATTGACCGAAACACTTACTGAAACTTATAGAAATCGATATGTTAACAGTTAAAACATCTAAATAACACAAACATACATACATATATAAATAAATGGAGATGATTTTGTTTCGGGGTTCAAATCTCACAACCAACAGCAATCATAACTTCCTGCACCGATGATTCCAGAAAGATGAAACACTAATGTCTGTAAGTATTATAATTATAAACAGTTATTTTTAATCATACACACACCTGTTCAGCATTGGCAGTCATAAAATATGCATAAACATATCTAAATTTATGCATATTTTTTATTCATTATATTGTAACAAATATATAGTAGGGATTTCCAAAGTTAAAAAAAACTATTCTAAACTATACTATACTAAAAAGTATTCTACAAATTCTTAATTCTACCAAATACTTGTCACTGAGTTCCTTCCAAATAGTTCAATTTTCATTCAACCAAAACTGCATACTTTTTTCATAAGTTTCGACAAACTTTAAATCAGTCTTCGACGTGTGGTTTCCAGTAAAGACACTTTTCTTACTGATGTTGAATGAAAGCCAGTACAATATAGAGCTCTACTAATGGTATCCTTACTTACATTAATTACAGCAGCCTAAAGATCAGTTTTAATTTCAAAATCAATAATGGAGGGCTTTTTAAAATTTTTTTTTTCAAATTCATGCTTTCAAGTACTTCCATTTATTTTTCTCTCTTCCATTTTTTGGAAAGTTTGCTGTACCGTAGACATACTTATACTTTCTAATGATATTTCCAAAAAATCAAAATATATGAATTAATAAGTACTAATACTCAGAAAGTAATATTGCACTATAGATACCTCCACGGCGATGTGTAAAACGTCAGTAGTACACATTTTAATAGTGACGTCATCATTTTGTCTGTTTGTGTTAATTTCTATGGATAAGCATTCACGTTATAATTATTAATGGAGTAAGGGTTTTTTTTCTTGCTATGGATAAAAAATAATATAAAACTTAACTTTTGTAAAACAAATACATTTTTATTAACGAACTACAGACTAGAGTTAATAAAATAAAATTAATTTTAGCGTATTCTGTTGACATTTAAAAATAATGTTCCTTACAGGCCTCCGTACATTTTTGACAAAAAAAAAAAAAAATGCCAAACATAAGGACCACCCTTTATCAATTTAAATAAAATCAAAACAAACTTTTTTAAGGTTGATTTTGGATTTACAATTTTTATTATCTCAATAGTCTTATATTTTTTATATGAATATATTTTTTTTATTATTGGAAACCTGTTATTAAAAAAATCCATTTAAACTTCATATCGCGTAATATTTGAATTTAATATCTTTAAATGATAAGTTTCAGTAAGTGTTTCGGTCAATTAACTTCTAATAATTTTGAAAAATGTACTTTTAATCCAAAATGCTGAATTTTTTAAAAATAATTATTTTTTTAGAATTGTTTTTTTTTTGTTGTAATTAAAATAATTATATTACAGAGAAAAAAAAATTATCCAGAAAGTGTTTTTTTTTTTTTAAAACAAAATATTGAATTTATGCCCAATTTTATTTACAACTTTGAGGTAAGTGTAATAACAGGATTTTATATATATATATATAAAAATTACTATTTTTTAATTATTTGATCTTTTCAGCTTTAAAAAATGTTGAAACTTATCAACCCACATTTATTTTGCTTAGTTTTCGGACCATGAAATATAGGGGATAGAACACCTAAAAAAATATATATTTCCGCTAATATATTTAACAAAACATACTTTTAATATGTAAGTTTATTTAATAATGATTGAATATCAAAGATTTCAGGAAAATATGATTATTATTTGATTTTTACTAGATTTTTAAAACATGGGTGTGTGAATAGCTTAAAAAACGTCACTACATAGGAATGTTGTTTTAAAGCGTCGATAATTTAAACACGATTTTTATCTCGCATTTTTATTTTTGTATGCTGTAAAAAATTAAAAAATATTAGCAGTTTATGTGAAGCTTTTCATACTAAATAGTAAAAAAGTTAGGATAATATTAAATTACAATTACATTGTGTTACATATAGGGGGGGGTAAAACTGTGGCATGCGTTGGAGGTACCTATTGCAGTATATAGTTCAATACAAATAAAATTATATTGTAAGAGACAATCTTTAACTTACTCCTTCAATCCAGCATCTCTTGACAGAAAGTGTTTTTTTTTTTTTTGCCCCGTTTCTTTTGCATTTTCTTTAAGCAACGTTTCACTAGCTTCTTCCTTTGAAGAACTGCTGCACGTTGAAATTAGGAATTCTTTTCTTACACTATTACAACAATGATCATACATTATTTTTTTAAACTTCACTGGTTGAGATATTTTATATGAACATTAGTGAAAACACTAAGAAAGCATAATTTCATTTCCGTCATTTGATGTGATTTGTGTAAGATAATGTTAACATTCAACAGTGCTATCTATAGCAGAGATTTGTTCAAATTTGTTTCTTACTTATAAAGTAATTGTCTCAAACTGGAAAGTTAAAAAATTTTTTTTTTTAATGTGACAAAAATTTAAAAAATGGTTTTATTTAGGATTTTTTGTCATTTTACTTGCTAGCGTAATGAGATGGATATATTATATAGATAAAAATAGATATTTGTCATCATTATATAATGGAGAATAGCAGATTGAAAATTTGTATACTTTGTGTAAAAAAAAAAAAAAAAAAAAAAGTTTAATTTTAAAAAGATGAATTTTAAAAAGCCATTCTCATTATAGAATGGCAAAGATTTTCTTAAATTTCAACTTTGATTCAATATTTACTAGCGAGGAGTACCCGGCGTTGCCCGGATGTTTGGAGGTGTGTGTGTGGAAACTCGGGGGGGGGGGTTAAAAAAATGTTTTGGTAGGTAAGGATCGAACTCGAACTGTTGAGGTAAAGTTGTAAATTAAAGTGTGATAAAAAAAAAAAAAAAATGTGCGGCGTTAACGATTGCCCCACCGCAAGATGCTAATGGAAACACGTTTGAATTTATTTAATTACTTGGATTTGGCAGGTGCCCGTTTTAAGGAGTTAATGAGGTCAAGTTTGACTGCGGGATAGTATCATTTACTGTGGGAACGCTTCCCAAGATGTTATAGGAAAAAGACTAACCCACATGCGGCGAGCGACAAATGTTGAATATTTATCTTCCCGAAATCGAGCAAATTAAATAGACAGGCGAGCTTCGTTGTTAACTGTGAGATATTACGATTTATATGTGACATAAAAAGTTTTAAAAAGTTGTGAACCGACCGACCGCTTCTCTGAAAAAAGCCTTTTGTAGACATACAGAAAAAGCCAACACACATACATACATTTTCGCTTTTATATTTATAGATATACTTTTATAAAATTTCATTAAAAAATTTAGCTGAATGAGAAATCTTTAAAAAAAATTTTTTCTACATTACATATCAATGTTTGTATATTTCATTTTTAATCTGGAAACATTTCATGATTTTATCTTCGGTTTGCACCATGATACAAACAAATCACATTTCAAAATTATAAATAGGAAATAAAGTCTCTAGATTCTTTTGTTTCAGTAACAGGAGATCAAGTGCCTTCATGGGCGTCCATTATCCATTAAAATCAAGACAACAGCATACACAAAACACTCAAAATTACAGCCTGAAACAAAGTGTAGTATCTGTTCTGATGATAAACTTAGTTTTCCTCTATTATTAGTCAATGAAGGAAAATTGAAGCAATTTTTATTTTGTTCTAATCCAGAGCACTTTTTTTTTTTCTTTTTTAATTAAAAATTGACTTTGTGTCTAACTTTGTCATTGTGGGTAGGCAAGTGAATGGAAACAGAGCTAAACTAACTATACCTAAATTGATATTAAAAAAAAAAATAAACACGTTATTTTATTGGGTAAATCTGATCTTAAAATAAACGCATCTGCAACATTTCTGAACACAGCAGTCACCCATTGGGGTCTAGTTAGATTGTTTGGATCAGGAAAAAGTTAGTTTGAAAACCAGTTGAACATAATAAAAAGACAAAGCCCAAAATTAGCATTTTTCTGTTTGCTGTATCTCATTTGACTTAATAGAATAGAAAGAATGATGAGAACGAGAATAATAGTGTATAATAGGTACGGGCAATTAATGGCTGCCTCGATGGGGGGAGGCACGGTTTTTAACGTTGGTTAATCATAATTTTTTAAATTTTCAAGTACTTTTTAATTGTATTTGAAAGATTATAGTTTAAAGTTAATTTCTCAAAGAAAAAAAAAAGTGTGTGAAATAAAAATACATGGAATAATTTTATCTCAAATCTGAAAAACCCTAGATTTCACGTAAAAATTCATCAAGACAAAAATCGCTTTTACATTTTTCTGATAAGAAAAATATAAGTTTTCAGGAATTATTTCCAAGTTAAGTATTAAGTTAAAGTCTTAAAATAAATGTACTTAACTTTTCCTAAAAAAAGTAATAATTATCCAAAAATGTATCACTGATAGGAACGAGCATTGTTTATCGTATCCATAAAACCTCTGGCGGCAAAATTCAAATATGTGTGGAAGGATAAATTAGACATAATTTATGTCTTTATTTAACATCATTTTGGCATACAGAGCGACTTTTTTTTTTTTTTGTGAGTCACAGACCCTCCTTCCTTTATTTAAAAATGCATAAAAGTTAATTAAATTCATTAATTATACTATTGACAATTTATTCTTTGAAAAAAAAAAAAAAAAAAGTTAGCACCATTATTTATTAATATTAATACAGAATTACAATTGGTTAAAAAAACAATTTATAATCATTGAAAAAATTATACACTGAAAAATACAGACTTACGTTACAATTTATCATAATGTTTACGTGAAATTTAAAGTTGATAAATACAAGCAGGCAAGTAGTTGAAAAGAGGAGGAGGGGGGGGGGGGAAACGGACTGGTTTTCTTTTCAACTCTGTACATCTGTACTTACCGACATGGAACGTTCGTATAATTTTTGCCATTTTTTAATTAAATTATTTTTCTATGTTCCTATTTTTCAATTTAATTTTTTTTACTTTATTTTACAAGATTATATCAACATTATTTTACGTTGATAATTATACGTTCTTGCATGCAATGGAAATATTAGAATCTTACATGTAAAGAGTAAAAATGTAAGCGTTAAAAAAAAAAAAAAAAAGTAAAAATAATTTTTGCAATTATAATTTTTTTGTGTGAAAATATTAAATAAACAATGCTTAATTCAATGATAATATTGATAGTTTGAGAAATAAATTTTTCTTCGAGTTATATCGAATTCATTAATACGGACTTCAGGGGCTTTTTTCGTAATGTTTCTGTAAAAATTATTTTATTTTTATTGTTACAAATTACGATGCTTTATATTAAAAAAAAAAGCAAAAATAAATTCTTGCGTTTTTTATTTACTACTGAAAACCATAACTTTAGTAAAGGTATTTTTTGTTTAAACAAAATAATACATTTTCACTAAGATTTAAATAAAAATAATTAGTTCATTATATTCTGCGATCATCTATATATATATATATATATATATATATAAAAGCAAAAATGTATGTGTGTGTCTGCTAAAAACTTTCGACAGACAGAACAAAAATTAAACTCTGTATCATATTGAAGCTCCATCCTTCGCCCGAAAAATATCGAAAAATTGGCCAAAAACGTTAATTTTTTCACCCCGAAATCGACAATTTTCGACAGGGGGGGGGCAACAAAAACCGTCCTCTCATGACGACGACCGGTTCTACGCATACGTAAGATGACGTCATGACCTGATTTACTTTAAATAGTTGAAGAACTGACTAAATTTCATATACGTCGTGTTAGCTCAGTTGGTTAGTGCGTTGGGTCGTTATCTAAACGTTTTGGGTTCGAATCGTGGTGTGAGATGTCTTTTTTTTCTTGATTTTTTAAATTTAAATATTGAACCAGTGTTATTTAAGCCATTTTTCACGTAATGTTTGTTTTTCTGGGTTTGTTTTTTTTTTTTTTTTTTTACTTTGCTTATTCTTAGCGACACCCAAAAACACTCGGGTACCCACCGATTTTTTAAATTTTAATATCGAAACAGGCTTATTTAAGCCATTTTTCACGTTTTTTTGTTTTTTTTCAGAAGTTTTCATGTTCGTTTTTCTTTTTTGTTTTTGTTTTCCAGATTTTTACATTTAACATCGTTCGTTTGACTTACGTTAGTTTTTTTTTTCCGATGTTTTGATTATCAACCCCCCCCCCCGCTTTATTTTTCAGATAAGTTTTAACGGTCGTTTTTCTGTTTTCTTCTTTTACTTCGCTTATAACAAACAAACCTGGTCATTGACCTCATTAAAAACGTTCACGCAGAAAATGTTAACTGCTGAATAGCTATTGCTTACGTCATCGTTGTCATAACGCTCGCACAAAATGTTAACTCTACGACTTCCGTGCGGGCACCTGTCAATTTTGTTATTACTTAAATAAATTCAAACATCTTACAGTAACTCATTCTGGCTGGCCAAACGGTTCATGTTTTTTTCACATTTTATTTTCCAACTTCGGGTTTGATCCTACCAACTTACCAACACCTGTTACCCTCCCCCCTCCGGTTTCTTTTTTATTTAAGAGCACACACACCTCACGACACCCGGGCAACGCCGGGTACCCTCGCTAGTCTATATATATAAAAGCGAAAATGTGTGTATGTATGTGTGTGTGTTTGTATGCCTCGCAAAAACTCTCGACACTGGTCACGGATTTTTGCCAGATCGGTATCATTTTAAAGTTCCAACCTTCGCCTGACAAATATCGAAAAATTGGCCTAAAACGTTAATTTCTTCACCCTGAAATCAGCAGTTTTCTACAGGGGGGGGGGTCAGCAAAAACCACCCTCTCATGATGAGTTCGGTTCTACGCATGCGCAAATGACGTCGGAACCTGATTTACTTTAAAGATTAAAAAAAAAAAAAAACGATCTAATTTCGTGGACGTCGTCTTAGCTCAGTTGCTTAGAGCGCGGTCTAATTATCTAAACGTTTTGGGTTCGAATCGTGGTGTGAAATTTTTTTTTTTTTTTCGATTTTTAAAAATTTAATATTGAAGCCATGTTATTTCAGCCATTTTTCACGTGTTTTTCAGATTTTTTAACGTTCGTTTTTCTGTTTTTTTTTTTGTTTTTTTTACTTTGCTTATTCTTAGGTTTTCATTGACACCCCCCTCCCACCTCCGACCGACCACACACACCAAAAAACACCTGGGCAACGCCAGGTACCCCCGGGGTTATTTAAGCCATTTTTCACATTTTTTTTTTTTGTTTTTATTTTTCAGATATTTTAAAGAAGTTTTAACATTCATTTTTCTGTTTTCTTTTTCGCGTTTTCTTTTTTTGTTTCTCCGATTTTTATATGTAACATCGTTCGTTTGCCTTACGATTTTTTAAATTTTAATATTGAAGCAGGGTTAGCAGTATCAGAATTTTGGAGACATTCGCAGGCGAAGTCGCCATTTTGAATATACACCTATCTTTCTTTCAGATTTTAATAATAGTAAAACGTAATTTAAACCCGTAAATTTTATTTCAATAAAACGAGCAAAGACCAAATTTTAATATCATAAAAGCTTTAATAGAGAAATAAACAATTTTATTTATTTTTCCGTCGATTTCTTCACTTAACATTCGAACAATAACATTACTTGAATCTTACGATAATTATTTTAACGGCAAAATAAAGAACTTACCTGGTTAATGAGTAAGATATGCTTTCTTTTAATCTTCCTGTATGAGAATTTATTCATATTTATGTATTATAATCCATGTATTTTTAAATGGAAGGATTTTTCCAACACACATCGCGACCACGCGTGTCTTTAAAGCAAGTTGTAATGACACCGGAAGTGAAAAATTATCTCTTACTTATGTACGGAGGCCTATAAGTGTAAAAAAAACCACTAATTCAGAAACCTTAATAATCTCGATATTGGATTATATTCCTTCAAATTTTCCACTTTTAAAGGTTTTCGGAGGCGCTGTAAACATAAATAACCATATATATATACGGCAATCGAAACTAGTAGTTTCCAAGATAAAAAATTTTACAAATGGTCACAAAGTGGGGGGTCACTTTTCTATAATGATGTGACGTCAAATGGGCACCCACTTTATGGCCACATTGCAATGAACAGATTTGGCCGTAATTTTAAAGGAATTTTCGAGGGTGGCTTCATATTGACCCTATATGAATAAAGTGTGGAATTCTTCATATTTACAATATATGATTAAACAAATATTTAATGTAATAATAACAATAATAACAAACCAAAACACGTCTTCTTTATAATATAAGTTTTTTATTCCGTTTTGTATAAAATAAACGAAGGTAACACTTTAGGATTGACATTTCCTATTTTGCAATGTAAGTAAGATTTTAATCAAATAATTTCTTATAAATTCTTCAAAGATGTGAGAAATTAAGCAGAAAGACAAAGAAATTCCATTTGCATTTATTGAAATAAGAAATTGAGTTTATTTTAAATTCAGGGGGAACAAATTAAGATAAGTTTGCAAATGTCTTTAAAACAAGAAAATAAATAAAATTTTCCAGCGTACATTTTGAAATCAGAATAAAAGTTTAAATAATTTTATTTAAAACAAAATAAGAAAATATAAATTCTCTTTAGACAGATTTAAATTCCAGAATAAAAAGTTTTTCAATATTTGTCTTTTTTTTTTTTTTACAAGAAAATAAAGTTTTCCAGCAGACAGTTTGAATTCAGAATAAAAGGTTTGGATTCAATTTTTTTTAACAATAAAATAAGAAAATCTAAATTTCCTTGGACAGATTTATAAAACATGATAGAAAGTTTGCAACAATTTTTTTTTTTTACAAGAAAATAAATTTTTCCAGCAGACAGTTTGAATTCAGAATAAAAGGTTTGGATTCAATTTTTTTTAATAAAATAAGAAAATCTAAATTTCCTTGGACAGATTTATAAAAGAAGAATGCTGAATATCGGGTCAGCGTGGCCTTCGTGGACGGTGTGTTTGCCTGACTTAAGGGAGATAACTTGTCCGTTTTTTTTATTATTGTGCCATGACGCTATCATAGAAAAAATCTGATAGTTTTCATTTTTTCAATAACACGAATTACTATATGACGCAGATGTGGAATGGTATTTTTCTTTTTTTAATATCTTAAAGAAATACCTGAATATTTTTTTTATTATACTATACATCTGCATAACCCGAATTCGTCTTTTTTTTTTTTTATATATCGAAAAAAAGGAAACCAGGAATTAAATATAATTATATAAACTGATCGACTATTATTTACTGGAACATTCTAAACAAAAATTAAGCTTCCACGTAAAAAAAAAACAAACAAAAAAATAACACGTGGTTATCGAAAAAAGGATTTAAATTTTGGACTTTACCGGTAAATTACCAGATAAGTGATATTTTTTGTTGTTTTAAATTTGAGTATTTTATTTATTCATGTTTTATCTTCAATTTGTGATATATAAAACGTTTCAAGCAAAATTAATTATTAAATTTCTCATAGACATTCCAAAATGGGGGGGGGTGAATTTATAAAACAACGTTTGTCTAAAATATTATATTTAGTTTATCGGAAAGAGCATAAAATTTTACATTCACCCTGAAAAAAAAACGTAACAATTGAACAAATAGGAAAATTTTGATAGATTTTTAAAGTTTAAAAATTGAAAAATATTCATCTCATAAAAATCAATTGATTTCATTACGTAACAAAATGGCTCCCCAGAGCGCACGCACGCACTTTGTAAACAATGTTTTTTAAACAATGAAAAATAATATTTCTATTATTTTTTAAACAACTTAAATAGTTTATTTTGGAAGCATATTCTATAAAGAAAATAAATAACCCACTTTAGAAAGAGAAATTACGAGTTTTCTATATTTTAATCGCAGTTTTCTGTTAGGGGTGTCAAAAATTCCCCCAAAATTCTGATACTGCTAAAGCAGGGTTATATAAGCCATTTTTCACGTGTTTTTTTTTTTTTTTGGGGGGGGGGGGATTTTTCACGTTCGTTTTTTCTGTTTTTTTTTTTTTTTACTTTGCTTATTCTTAGGTTTTCATTAACAACCCCCAACCACAACCGACCACACCCACCCAAAAACACCCGGGCAACACCGGGTACCCCCCGCTAGTCTATCTATAAATATAAAAGCGAAAATGAATGTATGTATGTGTGTGTGTTGGCTTTTTCTGTATGTCTACAAAAGGCTTTTTTCAGAGAAGCGGTTGGTCGGTTCACAACTTTTTAAAACTTTTTATATCACATATAAATCGTAATATCTCACAGTTAACAACGAAGCTCGCCTGTCTATTTAATTTGCTCGATTTCGGGAAGATAAATATTCAACATTTGTCGCTCGCCGCATGTGGGTTAGTCTTTTTCCTATAACATCTTGGGGAAAATAAAAGCGTTCAGCAGTAAATGAAATACTATCCCGCAGTCAAACTTGAAACTTGACCTCATTAACTCCTTAAAACGGGCACCTGCCAAATCTAAGTAATTAAATAAATTCAAACGTGCTTCTGTTAGCATCTCGTGGTGACCCAATGGTTAAAACCGTCACACTCTTGTTTTCACACTTTAATTTACAACTTTACCTCAACAGTTCGGGTTCGATCCTCATACTTACCTACCAAAACATTTTTTTTTTAACACCCCCCGAGTTTCCACACACACCTCCAAACACCCGGGCAACGCCGGGTACTCCCTCCCCCCGCTAGTCTATATATAGAAAAGCAAAAATGTATGTATGTATATATGTTCGCTTTTTGTGTATGTCCAAGAAAGGCTTTTTTCCGAGAAGCGCTTGGTCGGCTCACAACTTCTTTTTACATCACATTGTTGTGGTGGCACACATTCATTTGCATATGTGGATAGTAATTACACATAAATAGGAAGACTCAGTTAGTCTGAGTGTGTGTTCACCAGAAGCCACCGAAGGCCGCTGAGAGCAGATATGTTTCTCCAGCAAAGACTCTCTTATTTGACACCATTATGTAAATATCCTGTAAATAAACCTTTTCCTAATACAGTTCTTATTTGATCTACCTTTGTTTGTTGAGTCGTCATTTGTATTGCTTTCTACGTTACTTGTTTCAACCTGCAAACTTAACACACATAAATCATAATATCTCAGAGTTAACAACAGAGGTCGCCTCTCTATTTAATTTGCTCAACTTTGGGAAAATAAATATTCAACATTTGTCGCTCGCCGCATGTGGATTAGGCTTTTTCGTATAATAAAAGTGACACTAATTCTAGCGGGTACCTAGTGTATAAAATAAACGCGAGAGGGGGAGGGAACACGGCGTACAGTAATAGAGGATGAGAGTGATGGAAACTTACTAAAAGAGGGATCACTTGGCAAGTTAATTGCAAATTGTGGCAGATTAGAAAAATTAATACAAGTTTTTCTTTTTCAAACAACTCCATCTCAAAACCGAATATTTTAGAGCATGTATTTTGTGCGATTAAAATGATTAACAAAAATAAATAAATAAAATAAAAGGTTTAGAAAAAACAAAAGTTGATTAATGTAGATTTAGTATAATATATACAAAACTGACATATAAAGGAGCCTTCGAAGTTGGCATCAAAATGTATTTGTTTCATCCTCAGTCAAAATAAAGGCATTCCTTAATTGAAGCAATTTATATTTTTTTATCCTACGCCTATTTTTGAGCTGGATATCTCCACTGTTCAGATTAAAAATTGACCGTATGTGGGGAGGCAACTACTATATAGTACACTTTCTTTTCTTTTTTTAATTTTGTTAAACAGAATCAAAAATAGTTTCAGGACGTTTTGGGTGCCAATCGTTTTGTCCAGTTGATCAACTGAACTCATGGCGGATTATTTGTTTGCGTATTGTCTGAATGTGGGCCGAGTAATTGGGTAGGGTGAGGGTATGAGAAAAATGAAGGAGTGCTCGGATGGGGAAGGACTGAAGCAGGCAAGCAGGACCCCCCACCACCACCACCACCACACACAGTGGCTTTCTAGCCAGCTGACTGCTCCTCTTCCTAACGGTTAAGCAGCTTCAATGTTATAACACAAGGCCAAATCTGTATAGCAGGAAGCCAAACTTTATTTCTATCAAGCTAAGTGGAGAAGGTTGAAAAGATATTTTGCCAGCATTAAAATAGATGGTGTGAAGAGGGAGGGACGGTGACGGTTGGTTAAACAAGCAGAACAAAGTTACCTCCAGCAGAAGATGAAATGAACAGTTATTGAGGAGGCGGGGTGCAGTGCTTTAATAGACAAAACATTTTATAAGAGTGAGTGGGTTAAAAGAATAAATAAACACATAATTATTGTACACTCTACAGCATGCACATTTCAATTTTCTTATCAGGTTGTTCAAGCTGGGGATGGGACATCCTATCGAATGCCAAACATTCACCCGCTATCTCATATTCCAACAAAGAGATCTTTTTAAAATTTTGATCGTCCCTTAAAGTGCAATAGGTATTTCCAAAACAATGTGAAAAAAAAAAAAAAAAAAAAAAAAAAAAAAGAAACAAAAAGAAAGCATGGTTCCGTGACGTCAGACTTGTGTTAACTATACGAACGATGCAAAAGCAGAAGCGACTTAATGATTTTTTTTAAACCTTTGTTTATTTTCTTCAAACTGTAATTAATAATTAATCTTTGTTATAATTGTTAGGTTTTAAGATTTACACGGTTTAATGATTAATAATATTATAAATATTTGTATATTAAATATGAAATACGGTTTTACTGAATATTCATGTTCGGCTTCCATACTTTTGTTCGGTAAAAGGAGACAAACAAAATATGAGGGGGGGGGGGCTATAAAATGCTTAATATTTGTGCAATAATATTTTCAAATCGGTTTTAATCTGGAGATAAAATAGCTGATAAGAGCCATGTTTATATAAAAACTTAATATTTAAAAAAAATTTTACACAATTAAAAACCTGTTGTAACGGAACATTTTGAAATAATGGAATTTTAATCATTTTACTCTTTTAAAAATGAATTAATGTTTACGAAGTTTCTTTTTCTTGGCACTTCAACTGATTATAGTATATATTAATTCGAAAAAACGCTATTAAAAAAAAAACACATAATATTAAATTTATATAATTTTTTTTAATTGCAATGTCAAGGTAAATTTTTGTTCAATACGTGTATTTAAATTAAAAAAAAATGTTTTACTTATTTGAACTCTTATGTTTCATAAATAGAAATTTCGATAGATTTAAATATATTTTGTTCAAATTTAAAAAAAAACAAAAACAAATATGGGGGGGGGGGCACGCATTAAAAAAATATTTCCCCGCCTATATTTTATGGAAACTGCATTTTATATGCAATTTCATTCTAAAATGGATAAGTATCGAAAATTTCATGAAAATCTGACCATTAGTTGATTTTTGCTAGATTTATTAAACACGGGTATGTTTTTATGTTCGAAATGCTTACTGCATGGGAACGTTATTTTAAACCGCCAATTATGTAAACACGATTTTCATCTCGCAATTTTATTATTTTCGTACAATGAAAAAAATTTTTTTTTTAATTATTAGTTTATTTTGCCCTTCTTTTAAATGGTACAAAAGTTATATTGATAATATTAATTTATAATACTTTATTATAAATACATCGTTTTACATATGGGGGTGGGGGTAATTCTGTGGTGACTTTTGGAGGTGCCTAAAGTGCCATTGTTTGAATCTCTTTCGCTTCAGTCACCGGGTATATTTGCCTGGTAGTTTTGGAATTTTTTTTTTTTTTTTTTTCATGTGTCCAATTGCATTATAATTACTGGAACGATAGAGATCTTCCTAAGATTCCAGTTTCTTTCGATGTCATACACAAAACCTTAGTATTTCGTTATCTTCTTCCTCTATATAATGAAAAATATTTTCATTGTGATATCGGAAACTGATAAATTCAGCTAAATTTGGAAGTTAAATAAATTCATTGTAAAAATCTCTTGAAAGATAAATATTACTTTTCTGTGACTATTTCAAAGATAATTAGTAAAGTAAATAATGAAAACATTGTATAAAAAATAGCTTAACCCCTAAAAGTAAGAGCTTAGGAACAGATCTGGCTTCGCATAATCAAGACAAAAAAAAAAAAAAAAAAAAAAAACGTTGCGTATAAGTTCTATGGAAGCCAAAAAAAGCCAAAGTCATTTCCATTTTAAAATTTAAAGAACTTTAAAATTTAAAAATTTAAAGAACTAGACTATACTGACCCAAAGGGTCATGGGTATGTTATACTTAGTTATGGAATAGTGAGTATACAGAACTAATGTATAAAAGCGCAAGTGAGTATACAGAGTACACAGAATTAATGTATAAACATACAAAAATTGAATGTACGCACGCAAAAACAAACATGGCGACCAGTGAAAACAATACGGAATACATTAGATAATAATGGTCTTAATATCATTGCCCTTAAATTAAATAAAAGATCCTTTATATAAGGAGGGTGTAATCCATTTGGGGGAAAAAAAAAAAAAATTAAAAAGAAAAAGAAAAAAATACAAGAAGAAAGTGTGGATTGTAAAATTAAAGGTCCACCTAGTTTTTGTGTGTGTGTGTGTGTGTGTGTGTGTGTGTGTGTGTGTGTGTGTGTGTGTGTGTGTGTGTGCTAACAGCCTTAAAAATACCAGGAAATAATTAACTGATTGAGTAGTATTTAACGGCGAGACCTTTTCAAGGCAAAGAAAAAAAAAATGACACCCCCTCCCACTTTCTACGTATTTTCAACTTATGAACCCCCCCTCAAATTTAAACAAATGCTATTTATTACAATGCCTCGTTTACCCCGACATGGCTAAGAAGTGGGTGCTCATTATTTTTTTAAAATTCCTTCTTTATATTATCTTTAAAGGCCGTTGAAACGTATTAGCAAAACAAAAAAAAAAAAAAAAAAAAAAAAAAAAAACTAGATTTTGATTTATTTTTAGGAGGTAAACTATGCTGGGTTAGGTCATAAGAAATACCAAATATTTGGGATGCTGAAAACGTACACAGTAAAACAATACGTTTTATTGTTGCATTGATTATTTGTAATGCAAATTAAAAAAACATTTTCGGGGTTATTTATTTATGTTGGTAGTGTAGAAAAAAATGGAGAATAAATTTTTTAAAAAATGAAGGCAGTGGATAAATCGCCATTGTAAAATGCTCTTATGGTTGTCAACGGGTTAAAGTAGATTTATTTGTAAGAAAATTGCGTTAAAATAACTTAAACGTAATACGAAAGTGAACGATGGATGTAAAAACGATGCAGCAAGTATTAATAATTGTTTATTTGGATAATTTAAACGCGAAAAAAAAGAAAAAAAAAAAAAAAAAAAAAATCAAAAAAAGAAAAAAAACAATTGGAACGCTGAAAACGTACACAGTAAAACAATAGGTTTTGTCACATTGATTATTTGTTTATGTATGCATGCACAACCGGAAGTTGTAAACCGGATGTTGGGTTACAACACCCATTACAAGGTCATTTGAGTTTTATGAAAATATATATATATATATATATATATATATATATATATATATATATAAAAGCAAGCAAATTCATGTGTATTTTGTTTATAAAAAAATGCATTTTCACTAAAACAATTGAAGCATACATGGTCTCCCGTGAATGAACAGTAAACAAAGCATAAAAAAAAAAATGACCAAGTTCAGCATTTGCAACCACCCTCATTTAGCCCCAAAAATCACCAGAAGACCTCAAATTTTGGTGAAAATGAACAAACGGTGCAGTTTTAGGCCTTAACATATGTAAATCTGAGTTCTGCACCATGCAAAAAAAGAAATGACTAAGTTCATCATTTGCCCCCCCCCACCTATTTAGCCCCAAAAGTCCTCAGGGCCGTAACATATTTAAATTTGAGTTCAGCACCATGCAAAACTGCTAAATAGACATACACAGAAAATTTGATAAATATGGTAAAATAGTCCCCAAAATGGAAGGTTTTTATTAGGCCTAAAAGAGCCCCTGGGGCATACCCAAGAGTTATCACAATGTATAGACAAACAAAATTATATAGAAATCAGTTCCAACTTTTCAGAAAGTTTCATAAAAATTTAAGCCATCAATTTTTTTTTAATAAGCACAAAAGTGTCAAGTTTAGCCATTTTAACCCGAAAGGCACCCCTATGGTAGGTAACCAATTTTCCCAGAAAATCCGTTCTTTGACTTTTTTTTTTTTTTTTTTAAACTCATATTTAATATTTATGCAAAATTTCAAAATATTTTAAGGCATAATTATTGAGAAAAGAGCGAACAGACGAACGGACAAGGGTGAATTTACAGGTCCACCCTCCTTTTGTCCCGGGGAGGGAGAAGGACCCCCACCACCACAAAACAAAAAAAACTAACAGGTTCATTATATTCTGTGATTGTTAAATATTAAACATTTCATTCAGTTGATTTGATCAATTTTTAAATGAAAGGAGAGGTCAAAATATTTATGCATTTTAGGATCGGCCATTCATTTTGCACATACCTTAAAAAAAAAAAAAAAAAAAAAGTCCAACTGATCTTTCGTTCACAAATAGTTATAGTAATAATCTCCTTACACTTTATATATGACTAGTATGGTTAACCGGCGGTTCCCCCCGGAGAGAGGGTTGCATAAACAAAAAATAAAAACTTCTCCCTGGCAATCGCGGGGGGTGGGGGTGTTAAATTACTATATAACATATAAAAAAAAAAAATCAAAAAAAAAAAAAATCGCTGTAAATGGCGACTCTTTTTATTAACTATGTTCCTGTTACCCCTCCCCTAAAGAATTAAAAAAAAAAAAAAAAAAAAAAAGAGCTTATATTTTGCTGAAAAAGAATATCGGCTTTGTGGGCGTATTTTTGTTTTTTTAACTTTCGGCTGAACATAGACAACTTTCTTTTGTTTAATAACAAAAAATGAAAAGGACGAGTGTGATATCTGCAGTGTGGAACACAAATTTAGATGGGATGTTAAAAAAAAAAAAAAAAAAAAAAAAAAGGGTGCAGTAACATTTTGCTAAATAAATTTAACTGTCAGAATGTTACCTATCGGTTTATAGTCCTTATTTACTAACCTCTCCAAATTTAAAGGGTAAAGTTACCATCTCACTACTAGCAGTAAATAAATTAGAGACTGGCCAGACCAGATAAACTATTTCTGTTCTTAACTCTGGACTTGAAACTTACAGATGTTTATCAAGGAAAAACATTTATATGAGCAGAAATTTTGAATCTCAGTAGAGCAGGCTGACACATTTACCTAAGGAAGGGTTAAATCAAAAATTTATAAACCTATAAAAGTTGTATGACCAGTTGAGGATACGTTCTCGACAATCAGCCGTACAGAATCTGGGCCATTTTGAATAGAGCTGACCTTTCTTCTGTTGAGCTTTTGTGGAGTACTAGGAGATCCGTCCTCCCAGGTTTTACCTTTGAACTGAGAAGGGGTTAGCTTATTGCTGATCGCCTGAGGCGTCTATCGGGAATTTCGATAGGGCTGCTTAGTCATATTTTATAGGAGTTGGCTTTTCAATCTTCATCATCTGACCAGGTCATATTGCTGTGATGGGGAAAGTAAATGCAGCACTTTTGAAGCGCCTGGAATTTAAAAGTAAACAAATAGACAACCTAAATATCAAAAATAATTTGTCGTAGTTTTGCAAAGACCTTTGAATTACATTGGATATTAAAGGTCTTGATATCCAAAAAACTACTTGTCTGCACAAAATTTAAATGTGATATTCGTTTTTAGCCAACCTGAAAACCTATAAAAGCCATCATTTTAATGGCGAATGCTGAGGTGGAAACATCTATTTAATGAAATATAATTTGTGGCAAAATTTCAGGAAAAACCAATGGAAATCATCTGGACTACCGGACGCATGAAAGCAGAGATGCCATGAAAACATAAGTCGCTCTCCGATAAATCGGGGGGACCAAAAAAACATTAAAAAAAAAGATTTTTTAATGTAACAATGTTTATAAAATGCACCAACTATTAAAACATTTTGTTTCATGTGTCCTAATGTCGCATTTTGCATTTTTGAATGACGTCATCTTTTGACGTCCATGTTATCAAAGTTTCAAAATTCAATCTACGATTGTCAAGATTGCTTCTTTTTTTTTCTTACGACTTATGGAATTGGATTATTTGTTTTTACTATTAATCAAATAATGAAAAGTAATGAAAAGGGATCCCTCCATTTTATAAAAAGAATAATTTAATCACAAAATTAAATCCATCAGCATGCATTTCAGTTTTTTCATAAACAAGTAAGCCATTTTATTATGTTTTTAATAACTGAAAAGAGATTACTTAGTGATCCTTCCAAATTTGAAAGAAACTTGGAAGCATTTAATCCTCCTCCCTGACAAAGTTTAAATTCTTAGGAAGTTCTTATTAAAAGATTTAGAAAGTTTTGGAAGCTATTTAAACCCAGCCAATACTCTTGAGATCACATTAGCTTTTCGAGCCAAGATCAAAGTGTAGTATTTGTTCTGATGCTACACTTCACCTTTTCTGTCTTTGGCCAGTGAAGGAGAGATCCTTCACGACAATTATTTTTGTTTGTATCCAGAGTGCCCCTTTTTGGGAGCTGGATTTTCCCCACATTAAAAAAATCGACCTTGTGTTTAACTCTGCTTTAGTGGAGAGGCAAGTAAATTGGGTGCTTTTCTAATACAATATGTGATTTACTGAACTGTTTACATCTCAATATATGACTGATCTTACAACTTTTGTTCACTCAGGGTGATATTGCTCTAGGGCATTAGCTTTTCAAATCCCACGCTCCTTCTCATGATCTTTTGGGTCTCCTGTAGGAAATATCTCCCTGAATTATTTTCGCTCACAAACCCCTATTCCGAATTCGTAGCAGTGGCCTTTGTTTTTCTACCAAACGGTCATTAATAATGTTTTTATTTTTTCAAACCAATATAAATTATTGCACAATAAAAATTAAATCAAAACAAACAAAAAAAATAATTTTTAATTCGAATTATTTAAGTAAAAAAATGGCATATTGACTTGATTAAATAATAATTCAAAATAAAATTTAATTTAACATATTTTTTACTGTGCAATAATTTATATCGGTACTTATGCATTTATGTCAACGTGCTAAAACAATAACATTATTTTGAAAGCTATTCTTAACATGGAGAGGGGAGGGTGTATTCTAATTATTTCGTACTCCCACCTAACAATTTAAAAAAATATATAGTGAAACTTGAAAATCTAATTTATAAAACTCACTATGTGTCTCCATATTTTAAACTATTTCCTCCAAGACTAAAAAAGTCGCAGAATGGCGCTAGGGGCCTCAAATAATTGGATTTTTTCTGGATTGTTCTTTTATGGATCTTTAGCCGGTTAAAATAGTTTTTAAGGGTTAAAAAAAAAAAAAAAGTAAAGAAAAAAGAAATTAAATAAAAAAAAAAAGGTAAAAATTGAAGAAGAAAAAAAAAAGTTATAAATTTTATACATTCATCTCAGTTTATTTTTAATCAGTTTATATGTCACGTTGGTACAGTAACGTCACAAACTTTGAATGCTACAGTTTTGCTTTCAGTTACGATTCTAGCTGATGGCGTCCAAATATATTTTTTTTACTTTTGAAATCATGACTACAATAATGTGTATGAAATCTAGACAAATTAAAGTACCATATTTAAGCATATTTTACGACCGGGCAAAGCCGAGCCTCTACCCCCACTAGTACTATTTAAAAATAGCATGGTAACACGCGTGCATAAGCACCTTTATATTAGTTGATTAACAAATTAAAAAAATTTTTCCCCATTATATTTTCAAGTTAATTTAATAAACAAAGATATTGCAAAAAACTAAATTTGTTAAGTAATTTACTAGAATAACTTTTTAAATTTAGTAATCAAGTAAAATAATGGAATTTTACTTGAAATAATTCGAAATAAGAAAAACGATTTATGTTTTACTTGAAATAATTCGAAATAAGAAAAACTATTTATGTTTTAATTTAACATTTGCAATAATTTTTTTTAACAGTTTGAAATACGTTAAAACATTAGAAAATTGTTAATGATCGTTTTGGTAGAAAAAAAAAAAGGTCCATTGATATAGTTCCTTTGCTACGAATTCGGAATAAGGGCATGTGAACAAGAAAAAGCGAAAATAGTTCAAGGAGACGTCTCCTATACATGAGAACCCATCTTTTAGTATATGGAAGTGTGCCATTATTTTTAGATAGGATGTTCAAGTCATATTTAATTTCTACGGTATCTTTTGCTTATTAAATTGTTAGATGAAAGTACAAAATAAATTAAAAGTTATAAATAAAATCCAAGTTGAATTAACAATTAAGTTGAAATTGAATAAAGTGGCAATAGGTACGGGCAAAATGAATGACGATGCTCAAAATGTATAAACATTTTGACCCCTCCCTTTACTTAAAAATTCACCAAAAATCAGAAAATTAACCAATTTTAATGAAATTTTCAGTATTTATCAAATAATGATCGTGGAATATAATGAACTAATTATTTTTATTTAAATCTTAGTGAAAATGTATTTTGTTTAAACAAAAAATACCTTTACTAAAATTATGGTTTTCAGTAGTAAATAAAAAACGCAAGAATTTATTTTTGCTTTTTTTATGTAAATAAAGCATCGTAATTTGTAACAATAAAATAAAAATAAAATAATTTTTACAGAAACATTACTAAAAAAGTCCCCAAAGCTCATATTAATGGATTCGATAATAACTCAAAGAAAAATTAATTTTTCGAACTACTAATATTATCATTGAATTAAGCATTGTTTATTTAATATTCTCACAAAAAAAAATTGTAATTGCAAAAATTCTTTTTTTTACGCTTACATTTTTAACGTAATTTTTACATGTAAGATTCTAATATTTCCATTGCACGCAAGAACGTATAATTATCAACTTAAAATAATGTTGATATAATCTTGGAAAATAAAGTAAAAAAAAATTAAATTGAAAATCAGGAACATAGAAAAATAATTTAATTAAAAAATGGCAAAAATACGAACGTTCCAGGTCGGTAGGTACGGATGCGCAGTTGAAAAAAAAAAAGTCTGTTTTGGCGTAACCATCGTCATACGGTAGCCACGGTTTTGCCCACCGTCCTCCTCTTTTCAACTACCCGCATGTTTGTGTTCATTAACTTTAAATTTCACGTAAACATGATAAATTTTAACGTTAAGTCTGTATTTTTTAGTGTCCTTTTTTCAATGATTATAAATTGCTTTCTTAACCAATTGTAATTCTGTATTAATAAATAATGGCGCTAACTTTTTTTTTTAAAGAATAAATTGTCAGTAGTATAATTAATGAATTTAATTAAGTTTTATACATTTTTAAATGAAGGAAGGAAGGTCTTCGACTAAAAGAAGTTGCTTGGAATAATATTAAATATAGAGACAAATTATGTCTAATTTGTTCTTCCATACATATTTGAATTTTGCCGCGAGAGTTTTTTTTTATACAATGGACAAGTTTCGTTTTTATCAGATCCCTGATACATTTTTGGATAATTATTACTTTTTTTTTTTTTTTTTTTTTTTTTTGCAAAAGTACATTTAATTAATTAATAAAAGCGATTTTTGTCATAATGAATTTTTACGTGAAATCTAGGGGTTTTCAAATTTGAGATAAAATTATTGCATGCATTTTTTTTTTCACACACTTTTTTTCTTTGAGAAATTAACTTTAAACTATAATCTTTTAAATACAATAAAAAAAAAAAAGTACTCGAAAATTTAAAAAATTATGATTAACCGACGTTAAAAACCATACCCCTCTATCGAAGCAGTCATTAATTGCCCGTACCTAGCAATCACCTATAGTCATTCATTTGAGCATTTGTTTAGTGACTAACAGGAATAGACGGTGATGGTCGATTTCGCGTTGCTACTGAACAAAGTTCCACTAGTTATTGTTTCATTTTAAAAGTATCCGTTTATTTATTTTTCAAAATATGTTTAATTAGATACTTTGGCAAATTGTTTTTGTTTTCAAATTAATGTTTATTTTCTCACAATTTCTTGATTAAAAATATTGCTTTGAAATATAATAAGAATATTTGGCACTTACGGTGCTGAAATAATAGCTATTATTTTGAAAGCCGTTTTTAACATGAGGGTGTTTTATTATTTTGTACTTTCACCTAACAATATCGTAAAACTTGAGCTTAACTCGAAAATACTACTAAAAAATAGCACGGTGGCATAAGTGCATAAGCACCGAATATTTAACCGAACTTTACAGGAACTTGTTTGGCTCTGCCGATCAAAATATTCTTTGGCCATGCAATGCATGGCCCATGCATGCACTAGTTATCCAACATGCAAGAGGTGTTTATTCCGAAAGCCGTTCTTAACATGGGGAGGTTTAGAGTTTATTCCGAAAGGCATTTTTTTTTGGTATTATTATACAAACACCGTGACAGCGTTAGGGTTAGGGTTTAGGGTTAGGGTTTAGGGTTAGGGTTAGGGTTAATTCGCTGTCACGGTGTTTGTATAAATTTACCTTTTTTTTCAACCTCCCCATGTTAAGAACGGCTTTCGGAATAAACACCTCTTGCAGGTTGGACAATCAGTGCACATTGACCAATTCTTTTTCGGCAATACTGGATTCTTAGTTCAAATTAATTGCATTTAATATAACTTTTTTTAGCAGGGATGGGAAGTCGACCGTTACCGATATCGTTAATTTTCGTGAAACTATCACGGAGCAAAGGCTCGAATATGAAAATCACAAACTATTATACGCTTATTTTAACTCAAATATTTTCAAACACAATAATATCGATGTCACAAACTGTACATTTCAGAACATTATTTTATTATCATTTTTTTTTAAATTGTCTAAAATAATATTTATCAAATAAAATATTAAATTTGTAGATTAACACCCCCAATGATATATTTTTATTTACAGAAGAAAAGCAATTATTTTAGAATTTAGAGAAAAGGCATGTTTCATATATAAATTTAATGTAAAATGACCCATTTCTGGCCTATTCTTAATTTTTAAAGATTATTTACCTATTTTTTTTTATTTTTTTTTTTATTTTTTTAACACTAACCAATCCTAAGCCTGAGTGTCAAAATCGTAAAAACACAATCGTCTAAAAAATCAAGCCCCAAAAAGAGTGTGTTAATTTGTGAATTGAGCGAAATGATCTAGTCGAGTGACTTTCGCCTCAACGTGATCAAAATACAAATCACATACTTGAAAGTAGTTGGCTGAAAAATCATGACAGTAAGGGTAAATTTAAGTTTCGGGTTAGTCAAACCCTTCCCACGTCAGCTCATTTTTTTTTTATTTTATTTTTTTTTTTTGTGCAAGAGTGGATAATTCTGAGCGGCCCCCTCCCTACACACACACACACACACACACACACACATACATACTATTAATCGAGTAATAGCAGTAGTACGAACTACTATGCCCATATAACCTGACACAACTAGAATGAAATCGGAAGTACCTGCCGTAGTACGGCAGGTACTTCCGATTTACGTTGACTTACTATCGTTCTGCTAGGAAGTACGGCAGTGCCGAACTTCCTAGCAGAACGATAGTAAGTCAACGTAAATTTCGAAGTAGATTTGAGCCTAGATCGACGATTTCCTAGTTTTATAGGCGAGAGTACGTTCTATCAGGGCCATCTTTCCAGGCATTAACCCCTTCTGAAAGAGGGATGGTAGTTTATTGTCAATCATACGGAGTGTGGAGTGGCGAGTGCCCTTACCAAAATATACCGACAAAATTGCCCAGGCATTATTTTGCGAGTCAGAATATACTTCCTATTCTACACTGGCTTTTGAATCCCACATTCCGACTTTTGTGTCACATCTTGCCGCGGTTGCAGAAAGGTAAATACAACATTCACCTTTCGAGTATTTACAATTTGGTTAGGAGTGGAGCCAGCCAGCCAGAGCCACCTACTTATAGAAAGGGTTAGCGGGTCACTGCCGCCGGGTCACCATTACATTTTATTTATTTTTTGTATGTGAGTAGGGAAGGGTCCTCACTTTCATCATTTTACAATTATATATGAATATATTTTGTAAATAAAATTTATTTTAACGTTGAATGTATTGGAAATAGGGTAGTCTATAAATATAAAGTAAATTTGGTTGGTACAGGTACTGGTATAGATGAAAAAAAAAACAACAAAACAGAAAACAAACAAAAGGAACGATGCTGGTGCGAATGGGTCAAAATGTACTTAGTTACATAGAGAACGACCAACTACCCCACTTTTGAGGTCCTTATACCTTTTTTTTTTTTTTTTTTAATTTAAAATTTTTTTTTTAAAGAATAATTGGGAGAGAAAAGAAGATTCCTCGAATGGTGCAACTTGGTGTGTGTATATATATATATATATATATATATATATATATATATATATGAGAGAGAATGTCTCATGCAGAGTGCTCTTTTTGAACGAGCTGGTATTTACCAATACTAAACCGATCAGCCCTCGCGGAAAGGCGGTTAATAGAGACGTTGGGCATTAGTTACAAAGTAAATCAATTTTTTAATTTTTTTTTAATTTTTATGTAGGGCTTGTTTTACAATAGACAGAGATACGAAAAAGCGATAAAAAAATGTTACCAAAAAGACAAATGACTTCTACCTAGCTGGATAAGTTTTTAACCTTTATTGGATTCGAAGACAAGTATTGTCTAGCGTTAGAAAAAAAAAAAAAAAAAAAATGGCTGAGAGTTGCCTCACTTTGAAGTCTCTATAATGACTTAAAAATAAAACTACTGTTAGAAACCCGCCCAATAAATGTAATGTTACCGTGACATTTGGGATGAGGGGGGGGGGTCAAACAATATTTTGTTTTATATTTTTCAGTCATTTTCATCAAGATTTTCAAAAATGTAAGAGTCAAATCGCGGTCACTTTTTTTTTTGTTTTTCAAACTCAATAAACATTTTAAAGTAAGGAAAAACTAAAAACTTATCCAACTAGGTAGAAGAATTACTTACCTTCGTTAATATTTGTTAAGTTTTTTTTTAATCGCTTTTTCGTACCTCTCTCTCCACAACAACTTAACGTCAATTAAATATCAATAACAAGATCCGGATTTGCTAAGCAAAATTAGCGCCATAAATTACTTTAAAGAAAATAAAAATGAGAACTAGCCCCAATTTAGTTTACTTAACCTACTCATATGATGTGTGACATATTTGCGTTAAAACCATTTAGCTACCGTAAATATTGGTTGCAACATGCGTCAACTGTTTTTTTCTTCTTCCAGAAGGAGGAGATGTTGTGCAGGGACGCAGGGTTTATGTTGGCAATAACATTTACCAGATTATATTTTATATGAACTTTTTTAAAGACGCAAATAGGTCACAACAGAGTAGGTAAACTAAAATAAATTATATGAAGCTTATATTGTTGCCAATAGTAACGTTTATTCCGGATTTAATAGCCGTAAACTAGATGACTCCAATAATTTATTGGTAAACGTCCAATCAGAATAAAATAGAAGTGCTTCTGCTTCACTGCTTCTACAGAATGTGAACGAAACTAGACCTAGAAGTTAGAGAAAAAAACAGGTTCAAATTCTGTAAAAAAAGAAATTAAAGTATGGGATAATCAATCAAAGATAAAATCGAATTTAAAAAAGGTCGGTTAAAAATAAAAAAAAAATCGGTGCTTGCACTTACTGATCCGCGCTATTTTTTAAATCGTATTTACAAGTTTAATTAAAGTTTTATGATATGTTTTTTTTTTATTCAATTGTAAGGTTAAAGTATAGAATAGGTACAAAACACCCTCCCCATGTTAAGAATGGCTTTTTAAATAACGTTATTATTTCAGCACGGATCAACTGCACTGCATGAGTGCATGAGTGCATGAGTACAAAAAAAAAATTAAACGGACGTCAGTTATTTATTATGTACTCATGTGCACTTATTGATCCGTGCTGAAATAATAACGTTATTATTTAAAAAGCTATTCTTAACATGGGGAAGGAAGGTGTTTTGCACCTATTCTATACTTTAACCTTACAATTGAATCACAAAAAACATAAAACTTTAAATTAAACTTGGAAATACGATTTAAAAAATAGCGCGGACCAGTAAGTGCATTAGCACCGATTATTACATTAACATTCAAAATATAATGAGGATTGATAATTTGTATTACTTTAGATTAGTCCGACTACTAATCTCATCTTGATCGTTATAATCAAAGTTTCGACCGATTGCAAGCTCCAGGTGCAGTGATGTGCACCTTTCCGAACTCTTAAACCTGTAGGAAATTTCAAACCGAACAATTTAATTCACATCCAGACAATTATGTTTAAGGTTCTCCAAATTCGTACGAGAATTTTCCACGTGGACCCATGGCATAACGGTTAATGATGTTTGTTAATCAATTCGAAATTCAGAAGGTTCAATTCTTGCTCCGGGTGATAATTATTAACATAAATTAACACTTCTACCCGGTCATAGACGAAGGATTTTAGGTATTTTTTACGACCTGCCCCAGTATAGTTAAACACCCTCAACCACCCCATGTTAAGAACGGCTTTCGGAATAAACACCCTTCCAACCTTTCCATGTTAAGAACGGCTTTCGAGGTAGGGGCGGGGGGTATTTCGAAAGCCATTCTTAACATGGGGAGGTTGGGAAGGGTGTCTATAATACGCTGGGGCACGTCGTAAAAATTTACCGGATTTTAGTTAGAGATTCCCGTCCGTTCATTTCTCCAAATTCGGTAAGACGCACGTAGAGATCGAAGGTTACATCGGCCAAAACAATGTAACAAAGTGAGAACAGTAGTCCGTTAAGTCCAAATAATAATAAAATGAAAAGGATATTTTAAATTTATTTTCACGTCCATACTAATGTGAATCGTTCAATTATTTCAGCTCAGCTTCAGCAAATAAACAATTCAAAAAGTGGATCGAGAGGGCGTTTCCACTCCGAGTAACAAAAAAAAAAAAAAAAAGGGATCGATAAAAATGTTTCATGTATAAATAATATATAGTAAGATTTAAGGATTGAAATGTTGAAACTGTATATCTAATTTGTTATAATAATTGCAATGTACTACAATATATTAAAAAAAAGCTGCATATAATTAGTTTGTATCAAGAGTTAGTCACAAAGTCCTGAATGTCAGAACTGTCTATTTGTGAAACGAGACACACCTACTTTAAAACCATTTCCGGCTTTCGTAAATATTAATCCTTTATTTAATGCCTATACTTAAAAAGGCATTTTTTTTTTTTTCTTTTTAAATATTTGTATCCACGTTTAAATGAAATATTTATTTAAAAAAAGCCATGGGAACACACACACACACACATAAAAACTTAATTAAAAAACATGTTTAATAATCTAAATCATCAGAAATTATCTATTCAGTTTGTCCTCCTTTTTCTAATTTACTTTGCAGTTCGTATTTAAGACACGTGACTGTGACAAAATATCTACCGTAAAGACATAAAAAACAAACAAAACACATTCAGGAAACATGGTTTTTTACAAAACAGTTTTCAACCATTGCTCCTTAAACATAACAATTTTATTCCAAATTCGATTTTTATCACATATTTGAACTGAACTAAACTTTTTTTTTTCCAGAGTTCATGTAGTATATTGCTTTCATATAAACTGCAATAAGTTACTTATGTAATCTACAAGCTATAATAAAGTTTTATTTAAAAAAAATAAAATAAATAATTGGAAAGTAAATTTCGTGGTCGGCAGGAAAATTATATTGTTAAAACAGAAACAATTTATCACACATCAAAGGATAAAAAAAATGATTAAATTACGAGTTCGGATAGAAATTTTACATTTATTCATGGGAAAAATTTTTTGGAGGGGCATTTTTTTTTTTTTTTTTTTTTCAATAGTATTTTCAAGTTAGACTCATTTTACGATATTCTTGTTCATTAAATTTTTAGGTGAAATTACAAAATAGTTACAAAACACACACCCTATGTTAAGAATGGCTTTCGAAATAACATTTCAGCGCGGTAACAGATGCAGCCTCATGCAGGTGCCCCTTTTCTATAAACTACCAATAGCAGAGTATAGTATCTGTTGGTGCGGTGCAGTGGCTGCAGTGCAGTGCACTAGTGCAGTGCACTTCATTTTCTTTTTTGTCATCGATCAGTGAAGGAGAAATCCTTCAAGAGCGAGATAATTTTTTTTGTTATCATAATCCAGAGTGACCCTTTTGGAAAGTTGGATTTTCGCCACATTAAAAACAAATTTTCTATCTTACTTCGCCCGCGTGTGGAGGCAAGTAAATAGAGATCAACAAAATACTTTCGTTTTACAATTATTACAATTAAAGAGCGATTTGTGCAAGTAGGGTGTACGTGCGGTGTACACATGTTGAAAGATGCCAAAACGCCCAACAAATCTAGTAAGATCACTTGTGATGTGTGCGTATATAGTTCTTAAAATAATTCGCACTTATGCATAATAGTCTCCTAGAAAAACAGTACAATTTGCGACAAGCGAAGATAATCACTGAATTTATCTAAAAATTTATGTAAATGACCCAAAAATCGTTAAGAAGTTGGTTAAACTTTAGAGTAAAAACAAATTACGGAAAATTCCCAGATTACTTTAAATAAATGCAAAAAAGCGGGTTGCAGTAGAACATTTATTGAATGAAATTAAAACAGCGAGTTATATATATATATATATATATATATATATATATATATATATATATAAGTGACCCCCCCCCCAAGATGCAAACAAATGATGGCGTTCAAACCATCATACGGATTTGCCAGGGTAGCTATTATGCATAATCGCCATAAATGCAATAATACAAAAAAAGTGGGGGTACTTGTTATGCACTTATATTCCTATTTACTTGCCTTCACACGAGGCCAAAGTTAGATACAAGGTCGGTTTTTTTATGTGTGGAAAATCCAGTCCCCCCCCCCAAAGGGGCACTGTAGATAGGAACAAAAACATTGTCTCAGTCATGAAGAATTTCTCCTCCACTGACCGAGGACAGATAAGGTGAAGTGCAGCATCAGAACAGATACTACACTGTGATTTTATGTTACCGTGCTGAAATAACGTTATTTTGAAAGCCCTTCTTAACATGAAGAAGGGAGGGTGTTTTATAACTATTCTGTACTTAAACCCAACAATTTAATAGATATTGCGAAACTTGAATTTAACTTGGAGATCATTAACAATATATCGCACGATAACATAAGTGCATAAACACAAAAAAATGTTTAATTTTCTGTGTCGATTTTATAAAGAAAAAAAAAACAAACAAACACATCTAATCTGAACTGACACTCACATTGTGCCTCTTGCCTCACATCCGTGTTTAAAAGTTTGGCACGTTTTATTAAAATGCAGAATATTTACACAATATCAATAGAGACGAACACAAAATTCAGCATGGGTTTACAAATCGTTTGTGTTTATTAAGAGAAAAAAAAAAAGTATTTAATTATAGTAATTATAAGAGAGAGCAAAAAATAAAAAATAAGGAAGCGAGACTTACCCGGTGCCATTATCTATGACAACGGCAGGCAGACGGCCAGCCATTGCAGATGATTATTGACTTCGTTAAAAAGTTCACCACCTCTATTATATAAGTATCTATCACGTAGATTGTTTCGATTCCAAATTATCACTCTTTACCAGATGATTCGGAATGAGAAAAAGAAAAGAAAAAAATTTAGAAATTCAACGATCCAAGAAGTGTAGGACCAATGTGATTCGGATCCGTGGCCAGTAGCACTGTAAAATGGCTGCCACGTACGACAGAGTTGGTTTCTTCTTCACGAGAGCCGCCGTGGCGTATAAATAAATGGGTTGGATTTTATTAAAATCTCAAGAAAACAGCCTTTTTAAATTTCTAAATAGTTTTTAAAAAATTAATTGACATGTTTTAAATATAATTTTAGGCATGGATAATTTATAAAAAGATATTTCACTTGCTACTTAACTAAACTATAAACTAGTGGTTGATTTGGAAATTAATTACTTTGCTCTCTTAAAGACACAACTTGGGCGGGGTTATCATAACAGTTGTGTATACTGTAATTGTATATATTAAAGTTAATTACAATTAAAACATTATCTTTTTTTCTAGGTTTCGTGTCTGTTGTAAAATAATGAAATAGTGTTGTTTCAAAGACATAAACTTCTGTCTTTACTTGTGTCAAGGTTGCAGAGAGAGAGGGAAACCGAAGATAACAATAACAAGTCAACATAAACAAAATATAAAACAAGGAAGGGGAATTACTTTTCTTTCTAAAGTTAAAGGAAATTTATTCAATGGTTAAAATAAAAACTAAAAATAACAGTATATGAAACAAACAAAAATGAAAATATATTTTAGTTCTATGTTTTTTTTTTTGTGATTTTTTAAAAATAATAATAATTAAATAAATAAATTATTAAATTCATTCAATACTCATGCTCACACGGTATTTCGCCACTTGAACATACGGGACTACTATTTGGGACCATGCCTATTGCCTAGGGAAGAATATGAACAAGATGTTGGTTTACGTTACATTTAAATTTCGGCATATCAGTACAGTCAGGGAATCAGGTAGCAGGAAGGGAATTCCAAAGTCTAGCTGTTCGAGAGAAGAAACTATTAAAGTAGAAAGTTTCCTGCCATTTAGAGACCTCAACAATGAAGGGGGGGGGCTGATTTTGTTCCTATTTACAATGCCTCCCCACGGGACAGAGTTAGACACCTGGGTCGTTTTTTAATGTGGAGAAAAGGAACAAAAAATAAAAATTGCCTCAGTCATGAAGGGTTTCTCCTCCACTAACAGAGAACAAGAAATTGAAGTGTAGCATCTGAAGAACACATACTACACTTTGATCTTGACCCAACGGCCAAGAATCGAGGGGGGCACAAGTAGAGAGAGTTCATCATACAGTATTTATTTTACTCATTAGAATTTCTCACACAAATCTACTCACTAACAATGACCGGTGGACTGGTGTTCCTTGGAGTCTGGGTAACAACAACTTTCCCCAGATTTCTAGTACTCTCCACCTCTTTCAATAACCTTTATAAAGGAATTTGCGTTATCACAACAGCCGCTGACCATTGATTTCTCACTGGCAATAATCATTGATCTTCACCGGAATTTGGGTGGCAATAAGTGCCTCTAAGGTCCCAGACTTTTTTGCACTCAACAAGTGGAGGTCTGGTTAGTGGTTTCTCCCCTCGATCATACCACCCTTCTTGACTATTTGTGTTGCCAGTTAATGTTGGCATCACTATGAGGGGGGGGGATGAGTAACTTACGATTATACAGTTTTAGTTTTTTTAGTTCTAAGTGGTGTTTTATTATTTTATTTTTCTTGCAGTTTTTATTTCGCCGGTTGGTGCTTGTAGCACATGTGAATTAGTCTCTGCATTCAAGGCTTTTCCTTAATATTTCAGCCGTTTTCATTATTGTTATCCGTTGTATCTTCTTAGGCATCTTCCGATTTCAAGTTCTATGATTTTTTTTTTTTTTTTGCCCCCAAGTTTTTGGGATTGTTCCTAGTGCTCCAAAAATTATTGGTTATTATTACTGTTATTTACTCACTAGGAGTTTTCACACAGGTCATCAAAGATTTCTCTCTCCCAACAACCTGTGGTGTTCCCCAGAGTCTAGGTGACGACAAGTCTCCTCAGATTTCAAGTACTCTCCACCTCTTTTGATAACCTTTGCAGATGAATTCATGCTATTGTAACAGCCATTTACCATGGATTTTATTTACATTGGCCTTCACTGGAATTTGAGTGGCAGTAAGCCTCTCCAAGATTCCAGTCCTCTTAGCATTCATCTTGTGGAGGTTTGATTAGTTTTTTCTCTCTTTGGTCTTTCCATTTTCCTTGACCACTCATAACTGTTTGAGGTGCCAGTTGGTTCCGACACTACAATTTTTAGGGAATGAGAGGGATTAACTTACAATTATACAGTTTCAGTTTTCTTGATTCTATGTGAGGTTCCTCTATCATATTGTTTTCTATTGCAGTTTATATGCAGCTGCTTATCGTCTGTAGCTCATGTATTAGTTTTGTTTCTTTTTTTGACATAGGCATCACCACTTATCGAGGCCAAAAGGCCACTCGAGGATAAGGTTTAAAGAGTGTACAGTGGAAATTGGACCATATAGTAATCGTTAGTAATGGAAATTCAGTAAATTTGTTAACAAGTGGAACGGCTCATCAAAAACTTGTTTACGTTAGACTTGAAGACAACCATATTGTAGTCAGCTGGAAAATGGAAGACAATTCCACAGGCGTGCAGTTCTAAGAAAGAAACTTTGTTCGTGGAATCTACGTTTACGTTTAGGCACAGATAAAGAGTGGGGGGAATTATTGATAGCGTTTTCAGTTAGACGAGTGTTTCTTGTGAAAGTTTGGCGAGGGGGGACGACAGACTGAAGCTCAGTCGAACACTTTCCATGAAAATAATGATAAAGCAGAGACAAACTCGCAACATCTCTTCTGTGAGATGGAGGTTGCAGGGAAGAGAAAAGGATATCTCCTATGAGGCTACGAAGTCTATTTTGAACTCTATCAAGGCAGGACAAGTCCTTTCTAGCAGTTTCTGCTCAGATGTGGCAACAGTATTCCATCCTTGGACGTACCTGGCTCTTATATAGATAGAGAATTGCGTCAGCACTGAGATATCTATTGGATCGATAGAAGGATCCGACCATTTTTCCAACGGCCTTGGCAACAGATTTGATGTACCTGTTCCATTTAAGATCAGGAGTAAAGGTCAAGCCCAGAAGCTTGTCAAAACTTGAGGTCTCCTCAAGACGAGAGCCATTCATTTCAACTGATGCCAGATGGGGATCAGAACGTTGATGATGTAAAGAGAGAAGCTTGGTTTTAGATGCATTAAAAGTAACCAGCCACTCCTTTCCCCATTGTACCACATGCTCAAGATCAGAGGAGAGAGAATCGGAGAGAACTAAGTCGTTTACTGACTTAGATGTGCTACCATAGATGGTAGTGTCATCAGCATAGTTTGGAGTTTTCCTTGATAATTCAGTCATTTTATTATCCAGCCATTGTTATCGTTTTATCTTCTCAGATATTCCTCTGCTTCCAATTTCTCCCATTCATTTTACAAAGTTTTTTGCATTGTTCCTAATGCTCCTACTATTATTGGTATTATCTTGACTGTCTTCATCTTCCATAGTCCTTTCAGGTCTCTGGCCAATTCCATATATTTGCTTCTGTTTATCTGTTTTCATCATTTTTTTAAATTTATTTTTTAGCATTTTTTCCGTATTTACCCACCACTTGTTTTGACATTTTTAAAAACTATTTCTTTTTTTCTGTGTACAATTATTGATAATGTCACAAAAGAATTCCATTATTTTGTATTTTTGGTCCAATATTTTAGATTTTAGAGTGGGGATCATATATATATAAACCATCATCAATTTGACAAATTTTTTTTTTTTTTTTTTTTGCTTTTTCTGTATACTCACTAGTGTTGGAACAATTGCTTGAAATTTAACTTCTTGGGGTAACGGAATCAAATAAAAAAAAAATAGTCTAATTCTTTTTTTTTTTTTTTTTTGCTTTTCTTATGAATAAATTTTCCATTGCTGGTACAAATGATAAAATGAATTAATGTTCACTGTTGTTTTTAAAAGTGAAATTACAAATTATATTTTATAACATAAAAAATAAAATGTAAATTCATTTTACTGGTGTAAAGCAAAAAAACAAAACAAAAAAAACAAACTTTTATCCTGTCTTTCAGTATCGAAAACCTTACAAGAGGTAAAAAGAAATGTTTGAAAAAAGCCTTAGAACATTTTCAAAGGAGCCGAGTCAGGTATGAATTATAGAATTCAAAGATTTTCATAGCTTTACATGAAACTAAACTTTGGCATCAGCTCTTATATAAAAAGTGGATGAGGTAGAGATAGAAGGCAACAAGATCAAAGATTAATAATAAAAATAATTCTTGGTTAGTCATATTATTGAAACTTTTGGCAGTTCAGTTTATTTTCCTTCCACTGACAAGACACAAATACACTGCTTTAAGACTAATTGAAAGACAGATTTTTATAATAATAGGCAAAGTGGTTAGAGTACTTGGAAAAAACAACTGTAAAAGTGATATTCTCCTGAAGTTTGAAGGTTCAATTCTCAGTGTGGACGACTGAAAAAATACAATTTCTTAAGACCTCTATGCAGTTATGGGTGACGGAACAAGAACATGCTACCCCCATAGATAAAGGGTTCCATTGAAAATTCTGGAGTTTGACAAGATACACCTCAAGAAAGTCGGAGGTTACATCGACCAAAGCGTGGTGAAAATGACACTCAAGATGAGAACATTAGTCTGATGAATCCAAATAATATGAATACTTTAAAAATATTTTGCTGAAATTGAAAATGGATTTTATGAATTATAAATTAATTACTAACATGATTTTATTCATTTTTATTTCATATTTAAACATATTTTAATGTAATGTGAAAGTTTGAGTGTTTCTTTTTTGTAAAAATTAAGCCCCCCCCCCCTGTTTGCCATCTGGTGATGCCTTGCTTGGCAAGATACAAAAGAATAATTCTTCTAACACACTCACCTCTGAAAGACAGAAGGTCTTCAGTTGATATTCGAGGCTGGGAGAGGAAGAAGAAGCAGTAGGCATGGTTGGTTTTATTGGAAAAAAGGCAAGATTAATCATGAGAAACTCGGATGAATAGGGGGCCGTGCTTTTGCTCAAAACAGAAAACCGATGATAGAAGAGAGAAGTTCCTTTCAAAAAGAAAGTTCCAAAGTTTAAGGCAGAAGGACCAAGCAGTTTTCAAGCTATTTTGGCTTACAAACGACAGGCAAAGCATTCGATATTCGTCTGATTCCTGAATTTCATGGCGTCTCATTCAATCACACAATGTCCAAAAGGTTGGAACAGGTAGACCTGGCATGTCAAATGTGTGGGGTTGACAACATTGAGCATGTGGCATATCTTTGTCTCCTGTCGTTTGCGTCCTGGGGGGAAACTGTTGACAAATACTTGGGTGACCTGCAGGATCTTGCACAGTTAATAGAAGAGAACCCCTCTGATGGATAGCTCAGTTGCATTTTCATATCAGGACTCCCCAGTTCCATTAGGCAACAGTTGCAGGGATCCTCCAGAATGGAAGGATGACCCTGGAGCAGATTCTTGTGAGGGTCCGGGCTATCATGACAGAGGAGGTAGAAGTGGAGAAACCTGTTGCTGCAGCAGTCGGGAGATGCAGAATCTTCCTCGTACGCTCATGAACCAACCTTCAACCTCTGACCAGCAATGCAGTCGCAGTGCGGTGCCACAAGTGTGGAGGTCCTAATCACTTTGCCAGAGATTGCCGGCAGCCCAGGAGCAAAGCAGGCAAGATGCTTCCGGACATGCACTGTTATCGACACAAAAAGCAAGGACATGTGGAATCAACATGTCCAGGAAACAAGGCAAGGGGTGAGAGGCTAGCACTACTCTTTCCCCACATAAACTAGAAGAGGTGCTCCCCATGATAAAGGTAAAGATTGATGGGTTTGATTGGATAGCATTGGTGGATTCTGGCTGCTCATCATCATCCATTGTAAGTGGGTTATTATGTCAAACCAAAGTACGGAAAAATACTGCGATTCTGATAGAAATACCTGTTAAGCCATGGTGTTGGCAGTATAACATTAACATTAGTCAACAGGAATCCCCTGAAAAACTGACGTACTGGTGGTAAACAGCAAACCATTAGGATTTGACCCCATTCTGGGGATGGACATTATCAATGCATATTCATAAGGGAGGCAAGGTACATTTTGCTTGGACAGCTTTTGCTCTGGGTGTGACAATAGAGCTGGAACAGCCTGACTTTTGTGCAAAGTTCGACCAACACACCAGAACTTGGACGATGTCATGGAAGTGGTCTAGTTATCAGCCACTACAAAAATTATGCAACAGAGTACCAGAATATAACATCCCTGCAAAAGCCCACACAAACTATAATACCAACCTACAAACCTGGACTGATAATAGGTGGTTGGTTCTGTACCCAGAGAAGGAATTGGAGCCCCCAAAGGGCCTGATCCCATTTATGGCAGTCATTCAGTAGAACCAACAAAAGATGAGGCTGGTGCTCAACTATCAGGAATTAAATGAGCATGTGGACCCATTTATAGCCCATGCAGACATATGCATCGTAAAGTTAAAAGAAGGTATCAGTGTTAGACCTTCGCAAGGCATACCTTCAAGCAACAAATTACCGTGACCCTATCAAACTGTACTAATCAAAGGACAAAGGTATTGCCTGAACCGCATATTGTTTGGACTCACTGTGGCACCATCCATCATGCAAACAATTGTTGATACTATCTTGACAAGGACAAGTGCATACAGCGGGCAACAGCCACTTATATTGATGACGTATATGTGGACAAGAATGTTGTAGAGATGCTCCTTTACATGTGCTGCAAACATAACTTCAGACTTCTCAGCAAAGAACCAGAGAGACTCCAGGATGGTGTGTGAGTGCTTTGTTTGCAGGTCTGGGGAGAGGATAATACTCTGCATTGGACAAGAGGAAACAAGATCCCAGGCCTGCCTTGATGTCTGGGTCGATGCAAACTCTCTCACTACTGGTGTGTCATTGATATGTAATGGAACTGTGATAGAGGATGTATGCTGGTTATGTCCAGAAAAGGATTCTCAACATATTAAACTAGCAGAACTCAATGCCATCATTAAAGGAGGGAACTTGGCAATCCTCTGGAAGATGAACACCTTGCACTTATTTACCAATTCCGCGTTTAAATGTTAAACATGGCATAGAATAGCGATGGATATCGCTCCATTTGATGGGGCCCATTTTTTTGACATTGATTGACTGAGGCCCCGCTCAGTTTGCCATGTGGCGACGCCTTGCTCGGCAAGATGCAAAATGTATAATCGACCAGCTAAAGAATCTTTTCTATGAATGAGGTTCGTCATCAGAAATTCTAATGGATAATGACACCGACTTTTGAAGCAGCTTGTTTAAAACCTTCCTGGATGAATAGAGAATCAGATTTTGATTTCATTGTCCCTTCCAGTAACGGCATTATCAAGTGATGTCATAGAAGTGTAAAAAGGATTGCAGCCAGAAAACAGTGTACTATACCAGAGGCAGTATACTGGTACAATGTTATGCCAAAGAATGACTTGTCTTCTGCTGCAGCACCTGCCAATATGGTCTATCAGTACTGCGTACAGTTTAAAGGAGACACGATGATTGTGCTGCCACGATGAAACACACAGCGCGAAAAATCCCCGAGTGTTCCATGTGTGCCTAAAAAAAGGAGATTGCTAAATCCTCTCTAGCAAGTATAGACTGATTGTTCTTTTGAAATTGAAACTGATGCGTCGGAACATGCTATCGCTGCTCTCTAATGCAAAACTGTCGGCCTGTAGTTTTCTTTTCAAAAACTGACTTTTACAGAAAAACATTCTGCAGTGGAAAAGGAACTCTATGCTATTGTAGAAGTGATTCGAAAAAGGCAACATTTATTACTCGGGAAGCATTTCAAACTTATCACAGATCAAAAATCTGTTTCCTTCATGCTAAACTATAAAGGTAAAAGCAAAAAAAAAGAAAAAGAATAAAAGATTACAGGATAGAAATCAGAACATGCCTTTTTCAGCTACGGCATAGTGCATCACCCTGGAAAAAAAAAATGTTACTACAGATGCTTTATCTTGGATTTGCTCATCTGCCATCTCGATTGACAAATTGTTTTATTTTTACAAGAATTTATGTCACACTGGAGTGACCTGAAATGCTTCATTTTGTTAGGAGTAAGAACATGCCCTATTCTGTATAAGACATAAATGCAATAACTAAGTCATGCAAGGTATGTTGTGAGATAAAGCTGAGATTTATTAAAATGTTTCCTCAACCACTCATTTAAGCAAGCCAACCATTTGAGAGATTAATTATGAACTTCAAAGGACCTTTACCTTCTAATACTCATAATAGGTACATACTAATCGTGGCTGACGAATACTCTTGCTTCTCTTTTGCTGGTGTCTCAGTAGCCACAGTAAAGAAACATTTAGCAAACCTATTTTCCATTTTTGGGAATTCTTCTTTCGTGCACTCCAACCGGGGAAACATGTTCATGTCAGATGAACTGAAGGAATTCCTATATTCTCGACAAATCGCCACTAGCCGGACAGGCAGAGAGATACAATGGCATTACCTGGCAAACAGTGAACCTAGCACTGCTGTCAAGCAATCTAGACGTAGCACTCAACTGTATATGCTCATTGCTTTCCACTTACTCCAAACTTTATTCCTCATGAAAGCATGTTTAACTTTCAAAGAAAATCATCCTCTAGAGAATCCAGACAGACATGATTAACTAAATCTACACTTCTGAAGCTGCATGTACGTGGTAGCAAATATGAGCTGTTACTGGAAACAGCTGAGATTCTTGATGTGAATCCAAACTCATGTGCTCACATGCAGAGATAATAATGGAAGAGAAACAACTGTCTTTTCACCATATTGCAGCCCCAAGTGAAAAAGCACAATTCACAGCTATATCTGGAACAAGATTCTATGGATGCTCCTATCCAGTTGGCCCCTCCACTTGCCCCACAGAACAGTCAATCTAGCTCTCCTTCTCTGTCGGGGAACCTAAACAATTTTAGCTCTGCTGACCTCGAGAACTCAGCCATAGAATGTTGCACCATGACATCATCTCAACCTACACTTTGGGAACTTGAGGACCCTTTCCGAAGTCTATGGGATAACAACTCTTTGACAAAAACCTCAGTACCTAGCAGAAAATTATCAACTTTGAACATTTCCTTCTTTCTCTATCTCCAGTTTGAGCAGATGCACCTGTAGCAACTTGGTCTCTTAGAAGCTAACACCCCTGGATGATGGCGAATGTGTTGAATTAGAACTCTTCAGTCATTTCCTTTTATTGTTCGGCGCAGAGTTGCACCCCTTTGTTTTATATTTAAAAAAATCTCAACATGAACTAACAGATGCTAACTGATGTAAATACCTATACAGATTTGTTTGCAGAATAAACTTACTTAAGCTATTTGGCGGTTCTCCCGTTACTCAGGTCAACAACTGACCTCTAGCTTTGGTCGTGATCGTCTACCGGGAGACCGCCACATGAATTCTCAACGTCTCGGTGTTGAATTCTGCTGAAAAGCAAAAAGCAAAGCTTTGCATGCACGCCAGAAAGACAAGACAGATAAAATCAGGGTTTTCTAACTACTAAAAGTTAATTTCACAAAAGTTACAGATCCTTTTTACATATGTACATCGTTTAGTTACAAAAACATTTTAAGGTTCACAAATCTCTTTCCTCGTCACTGGATGGCTGGTCAGGAGCAGAGAGGGGGCGTAGAGCATTTGTTTTGGGAGGTTATTTCTTCTCGAGATTTGGCGCAAATCTGTTAATTTCAAGTGGGTATTGGCTTTTTATAGACGGGTCACAGGGTGGTCGGTCGATCCATTCAACCAATCAGAGTTTAATACGTTTCCTGGGGAATTCCAGACCGAATTGTGTGTGTGCAATTCAGCAATGGGACCAGAGTTTTGTAATCTGAGACCAAAATGAAATCATTTTCACACGACCTCAAGGAGTCAAAACCTATCATTCAGAGAACTAGTCTGAATGGGTATTCTCCAGGTTAACCAGTACAAATTTCGTTAAACAATAAAATATGTTTTTTTTCCCCCAAGTACAAGTATATCACTTTTGATACCCGCCGTTGTCCGGGATTCAATTAGACAATCTTAGCATATTTGCCTGGTCTTCCTCAGGTCCCAGGGGGGTCTCAACTTCCCCAATGAGGAGCAAATTGCTCCCTCAAGATGGTGACGTCACAGCTATTCTTGTCTCCCTTTTGTCTGTCCTCGCTCTACTCGGGCCCCCTCCCATATCATATAGCTTGTGTACGATCAGGATGGAAGAAGTTTAGGGAGCTGCTCTGCCCCTCTTAACAAACCTTATTTTATATCACAAAGTAAAAGGAAAACTATACACAACCTGTGTTAGGAGGGTCATGATGTATGGTAGTGAAACTTGGTCCCGTAAAGAGGACATTAATAGAATTTCAAAAACAGATATGCAGAGAGTGAATGTGTGGTGTACATCTCAGGGATAGGAAGCCATCAGAACAGTTGAAAAATAGATTACACATTCAGTGTTTTGCTCCAGAATAGATTGAGGTGGTATGGGCATGTTGAAAGGATATACATTAGGAGATACAGGTTTATTGAAGTTGATGAATTTAGAGGGGGAGGTAGTTCTATTTATTTCCTCATTTTTATATTCCAAGTTGGCATTTTGAATTTAAAACAATTTTTATTGGTCGAAAAATATAAAGTTAACACCTTTCTGTTAAAATTTTTGTTTTTGGAAGTGAAGAGAAGAGCGTATGCCACCAAATCAGAGAAAGAAAGATGGTGGCTATTCAAGCTAGTTATTTTGAGCATTTGTTCAAATCACATCTCCATTCATCACAATCATTTTGGAATTTTTTATTATGTTATCATGAAAGTGAAAAGTTTTTAAAAAAAAGTACAGTAAGTATTAAAATATTTTTCCAGATAACTACTCGTTCAATTTTTATTAGGTGTTACTTGAAAAGTGATAATTAATATTCTAAAGATTTTATGATTGGTTCCTTTTTATTTTATGGTGGTTATCTTATGTCAAGGGAGATAACTTACCTCAGCTTATCTAATTCCCATTGACATACATGTATATTATGTTATTTTGGTCAAAATCCTGGGTATTTCGCATTTACTGGAATTAGTACCGGTGCAAATTACAGACCATGCTATTTTTTTTTTTTAATAGGATTTTCAAATTAAACAAGATAGCACAAAAATCGAATTTCTTAAAGTGTTAAAAGTGCAAATTAGTTATCCTTCCTCCAATGTTAAGAGTGAGTTTCTAAATAACATTTCAGCATGTGATGAAGTAAACATATGGAAACAGATATGAATTTCATTTTCTATGGATCTCAATATAACCAAGCCAAGAAAACAAAAGATCAAGTCAAACTTTTTAATTTCAGCTGGAGTTGATCTATGCTAAGATTATTTTTTTTATTGGTACAAAAAGTTTTAAGTCTGACATTCCAAAATTAAATGAAATTTTTTCTAGTTTTTTTTTTTTTTCTGTGTTTATTTTCAATTTGAAATTTGTTTTCCTTTAACTAATCAATAAAAAAATATTGATTGATTTTGTAAGTAAAAATCAATTGAAAACAAAATAAATAAATAAACGTAGAAATATAAACTCCATTTCCAAACCTAGAAAAAAAAGAAAAAGCAAACCTAAGTAGATATGACAAGTTGCTGTCCTAAAGTAAAATAAAAAAAAAATTTTTTTTTAATTCTTTAATTGAAACAGACAGTTGAGAGGCGAAATCCCTCAATAGAAAACAGCAGAATGTATTATCTGAAGAATGTAATCAACAGAGAAGAGTCGAGGGAAATAAGATTTACGAAGTTATCTCCCCTGTAATTACCAACGTTATCAATATTAAAAATGTGTTTAAAGGATACTTCTCTCATCCTAATTGAAATGAAACTTCTTTGTTTTATAAGAATTAGTCGCCTGAATAATATTTATACACGACTTTCCTGCAAAATTTTAACTTCTATTTTTAATTGATTTGTAAATACAAGCTATTGATCTTGGACCTTTGTTGTTTCCGATATTCATAAATGACTTAGCTGCCTGATAAAATTGTCTCAGGTGGGTATATTTGCCAACGACACCACGCTATATAGCAGGCATATGGGAAAACTAACGAGTACATATCTAAGGTAATGGCGGAAACCCTAGAGGAAGATCTTCAGTCTGTAGTTGAATGAAGTCAACTCGATAATGACTTAAAAATAAAATAAAACAAATTACTAGTATTAATTCACCCAATAAATGCTATAACATTTATTGGGTGGGTTTCTTCCAGTATTTTGTTTTATTTTTATTTTTAAGCTATAATTGAGCTTAAGTTAAGGATGTCTTTCTAAATAATCTGCAGAACCTGAAGAGAGGGGGGGACTTCGTAACTATTCTGTACTTTCACCTAACAATTTAATAAATAAATAAACTTGGGATGGGAAATTGATACTCTCTCCAGGAGATATATATACTGCTCTTATATACATCAAGGAACACGAGTTATCTCCCCTTGACTGGGATTTCTCCCACCATCACCATTGCCTGCAACCTCCCACCACACAATCACGTAGTATCGTATCGTATCGTAGTAGCAAAAACTACTACTCTTTCTCAGTAGTAATAAAGCTTCTGTTCTGTTCACACATGTCTCTCTTCTCTTCATGTTATCACTAACCCTTTACTAATACAGTCTACATAATACAACACTGGTAAAGTTCAATATCAGGGACTGAATATGATAAAACACTGTTTGATGGTAACTTTGAATTGAGTACTTTTCTGGTTTGTCAATATTTATGAAAGTATTGGTGCTTTTGTTTTGTTTTTGTTAGGATGGGGGTTGGCAAAAATATGTGCGCTTGCGCATATGACATTAGCCACCACTCATAACATGTAGAATTACATTGCTTAATATCCAGAAAACTACTTATTTGCGAAAAATTCAAATGTGATATTTTATGTTATAAGTGGTGGTCATTGTTGTACATGCAAGCGTGCACATGTTTTTATTACATCCAACTTGTGGAAAAGTATCTTTTCACTATCGTGAAAATTCATAGCCGGACCCAATTTTAAATGTGATATTCATTTTCAGCACACCCTAAACCCCTTTCATCTGTTGGAATTTTTTTTTGTACCAATAATGGTGCATCCCCCCTGTTTACATTTATTATTGTATATCTGGTTCTTATATATGATTTTTTGTATTTTGTGTCCATTATGATTTTAGTTTTGTATATTTTCGGTTTGTACGAAACTCCCTTTAATTTGGAGAAAAAGAAATGCTAGCTCTGTAATGACGTCACGAGCTCAGCGCGTATTTCGTTCTCTTTTGAAATTCTGCTGTCGTGGATAGTGAACGTATTCATTGCCCAGCACTGAAAATGGAATTTTGACGAGCCCTCCTTCAAAGAAGTAAACCCGGCAAGAAATTAATACCCGGCTGTGACGAGACAGGCTTCTGGAAACTATTTATGTGACTACGGTTCTGCACGTATTTTAGGAGTGGAATTAAAGAAAATACTTTTTACGTGACAAGGTATTATGGAATTTCCTATCCGGACAAGCGACGAGGTCTTGCTCCTGTAATACATGTGTGTCTACGGTTTTCATGCAAGGAAAATTCTAAAAGAACTTTAAACAAAAAAAAGAAAAAGGCACGTGCCTAACAGGCTTTCAATTGTGAGTATGCTCCTAAAATTAATTTCATATGCGAGTGTGATTAGGAGATACTACTATTTTGTACATTCTTGTTGTATTCGTTAATGGATACATACAACTTCTTTATAAGAACCAGCAGTGTTGTTATTTTTTCATTACATGTTACTTTTTTCATGTGCTACCTTGGCGTTTAAGCTTAATGCTCGCAAAGGGAAAAATTTGCAACTTATTGTAAATAAAGTTTCTTCTTCGTTTCAAAACAAGACATTTATATTTTATTCTTTACCCCTCCCCTCTTTTGTTTCATGCTTTTTTTTTCAGCTTAGTTACTTTAGCGTCAAATTTATCTGGAAGCAAGATAAATTCCGACACATCTAACAATTTAATAAATAAACAAACTTGGTATGGGAAATTGATACTCTCACGAGAAGATATATACTAATAAAATCTAACAAGTCAAGAATTTTTTTAGAACATTCATTTTAAAGTTTTTCATTGAAAAGTACCCATAAACAACATAAATTGCCTTTTTCTAGATTTATAATATCAGTCATCTAGAAAAAATGATTCACTATTGAGATCAGATTTTTTGTTATAATTTAATTAATCCTTGACACCTTTCAAAATTCTTCTTTATTATATGACTTTTTTCCATAACAAAATCTGTGTTGCATTAAAAAAAACCAAAAAAACATAAAAGAAAATTCAGTTTCATCAACATAAATTTTTTATATGAATTTTGTGACCATGGTTTTATGGATAGATTAATTAGCATTAAAATAGCTTTACAAAGATATCAAAGATGACCATATTGTGAAATATCAAAAATTTTTTATATGAAGTAGCAGGCACTACATTCCGCCATTTTGAATTTAGTCCACTTCTTTAAAACGTTTGTAGGAACGGTTCTAGTGGAAAACCCATCATGAAATTTGGAATATATACTGTCATAAGATAAGCAAATCTTTTTGTCAAAATTACAAAAATTAAAATGGCCTTTTTTGAGATAATTCAGGTAAAAGGTCAAGGTACACTTTTTTTAATTTGACTTTGAAAAACATATCCCCAGATAAAATTGTAGATCTATCCAAGTACTTTAGAATGATATATGAATGAACTTTGTAGGCCCATAAATAACAGAGATATCGTCTTTTAAAATTGGTCACCTCTTCATAAAAATTCACATTTTTGTAAAAAGGTCAATGTCATATCTCAGAAACCCCTTGACCTTGAGATGTGTAACAGGTGCCATTCAATTTCTTTCATGGAGATCTATAAGTGTAGCAAATTTGAAAAAAAAATTTGTGCCAGACATGATTTAACCCCTTGTCAATTTGACATGGAATGAGCTATATATATAATAAAAGGGACACAATTTTTCCCCTCTTGGAACTTAATTTTGGAACTTAAACTTAGACTCCTTCCTACGTAATTGATCTATTCCCTATTACATATAGCATTTCACTTCCCTTTTCTATACTAAAAACACTAATGTCTCCACAGACTTGATCCTCACGTTGTAATTGGCTGACACTACCCATTCTGATATTCATAGATTATTGAAATAATTACATTCCTTTTACTTAATGAACACTATAGCACCTTAATGTCAGTCATTACCCATACATAGATGTATTTATATTATAGCCAACTATCACAGTCCAAAAGTTTGCTTTGTTCTGGGAATATTTAGATTTACATACTTTCCCTTTAATTATACCCCATCCCCGTTTTTTACCCCCTAAACACGGACTCAGTTTATTTACATTTCTGATCACTATCGTATTGAGAGAGAGAGAGATTTGTTTTTTTTTTTTATATCTATATATAGATCTATATATTTGCATACACTCCCCCAGTATATATAAAACTAAAAACATCCCCCCCTTGTCAGTGACCACACCTCTTGAAAAAGCCCGCATAATTCAGGCGAAATGTTGAGCCTCCGGTCTTCCGCTTCCTTTTCACATCATAATGTTGGATTGTATCAATTTTAAAATTCATATTGTCGGAATGGAAAACCAACCCTACAAAAGAAAGCTGCATAAATATAAAAATACACTAATCGCAGCCCACCCCAACATGAACAGGAGTGCTTTCTTACAGAGATGCATTGACGAGAAGGTCATTCCCAAATGTACAAACAAGTCCCTTCAAACTTCCCATCATATTTTTCCTAAACACATGGAGCAATACCTTAACACATCATTACATAATCTTAAGGACAGAGCAACTTACTTACAAACTATTGCTAAATCACTAGCAAACGATCAATATTCGAATCATTCTCTCTCCAATAACACAACTTCCAAAATCAGACAACGGATAAAATCCTTCAATAAAAAATTATCCAACTTAATTTCCAATAGCAAGTGGAGTTCCATCGGACGGCCTGAACTTATTCAAAATCTCACCAAATGACTATTAACAAACATTGAAACAGAAGTCCTTAGCTTTGGTTTGAAGTTCGCAACAGGGATCTTTCCTAAAAAAACAACTAATATGATCTCCTATGACTACAAACATGAAGACACCGACTTCATGAAAGGTTTTATCCAAGGCATTATATCCGCGACTGCCACTCAAACCATAGATAACGTCTTACCGAAACATCACATAGACGCATTATCACATATGGTTAACGACGATAAAATCATTATCACACCTGCAGACAAAGGTGGCGGTGTTGTAATTATGGAAACAACAGAGTACAAGAATAAAATATTTCAACTCTTGCGAGATAAAATACATACAAAGAAACTAATTCCGATACAATACAAATAGAAACTGATAAGTTCAACAAAATGTATAAGAAATTAATAAACAATAATAAAAACTGGTCTGCCTACATAGAGCACCACCCTATAATTCCAACCTTATATGGACTTCCTTAAACTCATAAAATTAACACACCAATTTGCCCAATTATCTCAGGCGTTGGCAGCACCACACATAAAATAGCACAAGCAATCTCAAAACTGTTAACTCCATTATTAGGCACCATCAGCAAATCCCACATTAAAAACTCCGGCGACCTACTCAATAAAATAAAAACCCTTAATATGAAAAACAAAACTCTAAACAGCCTTGACATTGAATCTCTATATACGAACATCCCCACCAGGAAATGCCTTAATCTACTTCATAAACACCTCAACAAAATAAAAATCGAATTACCTTTTCCAACTAACACATTAATAAACATTATAAACCTGTGTATTTAGATGATGTATTTCACATTTAGTGGACTCCATTACAGGCAGAAATTTGGATTGTCAATAGGTAGTCCCCTAAGTGGGGTCCTAGCGTGCCTGTTTCCAGAGTTTACTGAAAGGGTCCCTTAAAATATAAATTACAAAGGGTGCATCGTATTACAGGTACATAGATGACATTCTACTCTTTCTCTCCAAATCGTCGAATATTGATAATGTCACTAACAAACTTAATAAAATAGAACCATCAATTACACTTACGAAACTGAAAATAATAATTCCATATCTTTCCGAGACATACAATTAATTAATAATAATAATCAACTAAAATTCGAAGTTCATCGTAAAACAACTAATAAGAATGATTATGTACATTTTTATTCGCAACACAATGACAACGTAAAAAAAGGCATTATAATTGGATTTTATCTAAGAGCTATGAGAATATGTAGCAAAGAATATCTAAACGATGAATTTGAATATATAGAAATTACATTCAAGAACTTACAATATCCAATACTTCCTACTTAACGTAAAAAAAAAGGCGTTAAAAATCTATCAAAACCGAGATCAAAACCACCCCTAAGAAAACCTAACACACAATAGAAGATTAATTGTTCCCACTAACGATAAAAATAATAACATTTATAAAAACCTTAACAACATCGGCTTTCAAATAGTACAGAAAACCTCCCTAACGATAAAAGATTTAACCCGGAAATCTAAAACTAACAATAATAAACCATTAACACAAGCCGGAATTTATACTATACCGTGTCTTGATTGTGGCAAGATAGATGCAGCGAAACCTTGCTAAAAGATTATATGAACACAAAAGAGACAAAGAATAACAATACACTTAATGCTCTTTTCGGTCACATAATGGAAAATGACCATTTCGATTTCGAAAATGCGACCCTCCTAAAGCATATACATAGTAGGTCAACACGCCGTCTGTTGGAATCTGCTCTTATCTCTAACTCTACTAACACTATCAAACAGAGAAAAGGATTTTTTAACATTCCTTTCCACTTATCTAAAATAATATTGCATGAAAATAATCCAGACACTGGTTAATAACTATATATATATATATATATATTTATATTTTTGTATATTTATATTTGTATAATAGTTTTATTTGCCTACCCCCCCCCCCATTATATATAAAACTAAAAACATCGACCCTCTCATCAGTGACCACAACTCTTGAAAAAGTCTGCATAATTCGGGCGAAACGTCGAGCCTCCGGTTTTCCACTTCCTTTTTACATCATATATATATATATATATATATATATATATATATATATATACCCACAAAGTGTTGCTAGCGCGTGAAATTTTTGTGGCAGGAGGTGTGCAATCACCAGCCACACTTCTCCTGAGATGACATTGTTAAATGCCAGGGGCAAGTGAAGTACAGGACGACTGGCAACAAATGCCGAGATATACAAATATACAAAAACAAATAAGAATAACAATACACTAAATGTTCTTTTCAGTCACATAATGGAAAATGATCATCATTTCGATTTCGAAAATGCGACCCTCCTAAAGCATATACATAGTAGGTCAACACGCCGTCTGTTGGAATCTGCTTTCATCTCAAACTCTACTAACACTATCAAACAGAGAAAAGGATTTTTTTTACATTTCTTTTCACTTATCTAAAATAATATTGCACGAAAATAATCCAGACACTGGTTAATAAATATATATTCGTTTTTTTTTGGGTTTTTTTTTGTATATTTGTGTAATAGTTTTATTTGCATACACACCCCCAGTATATATAAAACTAAAAACATCGACCCTCTCATCAGTGACCACACCTCTTGAAAAAGCCCGCATAATTCGGGCGAAACGTTGAGCCTCCGGTCTTCCGCTTCCTTTTCACATAACGTTGAATTGTATCCATTTTAAAATTCATATCTATATATCTATAAAAGTGAAGGTGTGTGTATCTGTACATTTTTCTATGCAATAACTGTCAACTTTCAGTCTACAGACTCGAAATTTGATATACAGGGTACTGAGATTTGGTGAAATCTTTGATCGGTTTTCGGCCAGAAATTTGGCTGTTAAGGGTTCAATGATTTGACCTTTGAGAACTCTACTAAACTCCGACAATTTTGGGTCTAAACACTTGAAATTTTCGATATAGGTTCCTTGGACATGGATCTAACTTAATAACTTGATTTGAGCCCCAAACAATAAATGTTAAGGGGTCATAATAGGGGTCAAAGTTAAAAAAATTGACCGCTTTTTCTTTTTTTGCTCAATATACACCTCCAAACACCCAGGCAATGCCAGGCATAAATGCTAGTATCTCAATAAACAAAAAACCTCCATTTGTTTTTGTTTTCTGCTTAGATTTTATTACCTTTTTTTTTTTTTTACATTGATATGTGGATTTATTGACACCAAGTATTGCAGTTAATAAGAAAAAAAACAAAAATGATAAATACACGAAAGAAGTTTTGTTACATTTAATTAGGATGTAATTCCATGTTTCCGTTCATAAATAAACTTACGCCTCTTTGTGTGTGTGCATGTTTGCCTTAGGAATGTGCAGCATCGGAACACATACTACGCTTAGAGCTTTGCCCCGAAAACCAACATATTAATATATTTACTGTTTCGAAAACGCTATGTACTTATATTAGTGTGCTATTTTTTTTTATTATAGTGTTTTCGCGTTAAATTAAAGTTTTATTGCATTATTAGGTGAAAGTACAGAATAACTAAAAATAAAATGATTTTTGGTAAAATTTGCAGAGAATGCTCTATTTTACGGTTGTTTTAAAAATGGAATGGAAATTTATATTTCGTTCCGTTTTACATTCAGTAAATTTTTACATTAGGTCCAATTCATTGTTCACATTCGATATGCCATCTTGTATAGGTTTGGGGGTATGCTGACAAGGTTGGAGGTGTCTAGTCAGAAAGACGTTCTTAAAAAAAGGAGAGTGACGTGTTTATTCGTTGTATGCGTACCCGAAAACATATGAAAGTCATTTCATATGTGATCAGTGAGTTGGACGGATGCACAAAAATTACCACAAAAGTATACCAAAATGACTTTTTTTGTTTAAAATTAAGTTATTTCATTTTTGTTTATAGAATTTCATTTTTATAACAAAAATAAATCTTTCGCTTTTATATATATACAAGTGGGGAGGGAGGGGTACCCGGCGTTGCCCGGGTGTTTGGAGGTGTGTGTGGTTTTGAGTAAATCAAAACTCCGGGGTGGGGGTGGGGGGTAAAATAAAAAAAAAAGTTTTGGTAGGTAAGTATGAGGATTGAACCCGAACCCTTGAGGCAAAGTTGGAAATTAAAGCGTGAAGAAAAAAAGTGCAACGTTAACCATTGGGCCACTGCGAAATACTAACGGAAACACGTTTGAATTTATTTAAGTATTTAGAATTGGCAGGTGCACGTTTAAATGAGTTAATGAGGTCAACTTTGACTGCTGGCCAGTATTTACTGCAGGGCAGCTTTTTTTAATTTATTTTTTGCTTCCCCAAGATGTTGTGGGGAAAACCAGCTCCCCATAAAAAGAGGATTGTCCAAATTGAATAGCAATTGTATGATATGAGGAAAATATTTCCACATTGATCAAATCTGATTGCTTTCGGGCATTTCCGGCGATTGCGACGGCTTTTATTATATGAAAAAGCCTAATCCACATGCGGCGAGCGAAAACTGTTGAATATTTAACTTCCCAGAGCCGAGCAAATTAAATAGACAGGCGACCTCCGTTGTTAACTTGTAGATATTATGATTTATATGTGATATAAAAAGTTTTAAGAAGTTGTGAGCCAACCAACTGCTTCTCGGAAAAAAGCCTTTTACAGACATACACAAAAAGCGAACATACATACATTTTCGCTTTTATATTTATAGATTTATATAAATAAAAAGAACGACTGTTGAATGTTAAACTTTCAATTACTTTCGTTTTTGGGGAGCACAATAATAAAATTAAAGATTAAAATGGAACGAAATTTAAATTTCCGTTCCATTTCTAAAACAACCATAAAACAGAGCAGCCTCCGCAAGTTATACAGGATTTTTTTTAATAATTACAAATTTAAATCATTGTGCATTTATTCAAACGGTCCTTCATCTCGCTAGGTCAATTCCCCCCAACCAAGTATATATGTAATAAATTATTTTATTGTTGCTAGACCATAATCACGTGATTACAGTCTAGCGACAATAAAATAAACCATTTATGTAATTGTCGCTTGTTATGGATTAAGCTGAATATGGTTGGTGGATGTTTTGTAACTATTCTGTAGTTTCACATAACAATTTAATAAGCAAAAAAAGAAACCTTGAATTTATATATAGGGAGTTTATTATATATATTGAATAAATTGGGAGACATAAGAGTCAGGAGAACTTGAAATAATAATTTGAGACAGTATGCAAGGGAAAAATACTAGAAATAACAATTTCGTTTTAGTAAGAAGGATAACGAAATAGTAACTCGCTCTTTCCTGGTAAATGTGTACCTAAATAAAGAACAGCGCAGCAAAAAAATAAAAATAAATAAAATAAATAATGTTAATAATAATAGTTAAACAAACAAAATAAATAAAAAAAATAATTGACGTTTCATTTCATTTCTAGTTTCAGTTTGTAAGTTTGATGGGCACAAAGTATTTTTTGCCGTGTTTGGGCCAGGGTATTCCTGTTGTCACATTTACCAAAAAACGAAAAAGAAACATCAAACTCAAAGATAAAAATCATAAAAATAATATTTTAAAAAACTTTCTTTTTTTAAAACTCCTGAATGTTACGTTTCTAATCGATGAGATTAATGTGATATAAGAAAAACCAGGTGTCCTATGATGATTTCAGACGAAAAGAGGCATTTCCGTAACCCTCAGCATTTTTTTATTTTTCCATTTCAACTAAGCCACAGCAATGCGTGGGCAGGTTCAAAATCAAAGGTGAACCATTTACATATAGGAAAAGCACATTCTAAAGATGATATAAATTTGATGGAATTCCCAAAAGGTCAGCTAGGTCAAACCAGTAATTTCAACCCAATGCACAGATAAAAATGGTGAGGTGAAATCTACAAGTAAATATCAAAGGTAGAACCAATCTCAGAAAGAAAAAGATTTTAGAAATGATTAGGGTGCCGGGCTAAAACTAATAAAGCATATGTCTACTCCAAAGGGATTAGAAATGAATGCTGAAGCTGTTAAAAAGATATGTATCCACAAAAAAAAATAAATAAATTAGAGCAGAAGCTGTCAAAAGATAGGCTTGCTCAGAAAAAGGAGCAAAGACTAAAGCTAAAGCTATAACAATCTATAATCAACCGAAACAGCAGATTCTAAAGTAAAAGCTTCTAAAAAGTATAGCTCAACAAAAATAGGTGCAAAAGCTCAAACCCAAGCAAAAAAAAAAGAAAAAAAAAAGATACGAAATGTCACAAAAGAGGAAATAGTTCAATCTAGATATAATAAAACAAAAGGAGAGAATCTCAAATAATTTACAAAATTGGAAAGATAATTAAGTTACAAAACTGGGATGAACATGGCTTCAGTATTAATATAATGAAAAATACAAAAAATTATTTGCTTTATGTCAGCTTTTTCCAAATAAACATAAAAAAATAATAGATACTGAAAAAAACCAAGGTGGCTGGAAAAATGGTAGGATCCTTCTATCGCTCCAGAAGATATTTCACTGCTGATGTAATTCTATATCTATATAAAACCCAAGTATATCTAAGGATGGAGTACTGCTGCCACATCTGGGCAGGAGCTGCTAAAAACAGCCTATCCTGCCTTGACAGAGTACAAAATAGGCTTCGTGGCTTAGTGAGAGATACCCTTTTCTCCTCCCTGCAACCTCTCTCCCACAGAAGAGACGTTGCGAGCCTGTCTTTGGTTTTTCGTTAATTCCATGGTAAGTGCTCATCTGAGCTCCAATCTCTGGTCTCCCTTCGCCAATCTTTCACGATAAACACCCATCTAGCTGAAACCACTGTCAAAAATTTTCCCCACTCTTTATCTGTGCCTAAATCAAAACGTAGATTCCATGAACAAAGCTTCTTTCTTAGAAGTGCATGCCTGTGGAACTCTGTTCTGTTTGCCTGTTTCCCACCTGACTACAACCTGGATGTCTTGGATAAGTCCAACATAAACAAATTCCTGATAAACCACCCCCTTAAGTAAGACACTTTATCAAATCTCCAATACTGTACACGAAATAACCCTTATCCCCGAGTGGCTTCTGGGCCTTGATAAGTGGTGACTACCTTGTAAAAAAAAACAAAAAAAAAAAAAACAAAAAAAAAAAAAACCCAACCTAATCAAAACTTGAATATAAGAAAGTATCTTGTGGACATTATACGAAGTCATATTATGAACAACGAGATTAAGAACCTTAGCCAGGGTTTTGACTTTAAAAAATGTTATTCAAGTTTTAGATTTACTGATTATGTTACTGACTACTGAGAAAAAAAAAGAATTTGTTAAGTATTTTAATATAAAACAGTTTTAAGGTCAAGAATCCAATGATTTTAAAAGGAATTAAAGTGAACTTTTATTCTTGAAGTTATACAATACCAAAAGAGATTCTTCTTCAGTTTTCACCATTCAGCCATTATGAACTTCAAAAAAGAAAATATAGAAATAGTTAAGAATTGTGCCCATCTTATTTCAAATCAATTATCACGTATGATAGCCATAAGATGTATTGAATGGGCTCATTCAATTTTTATAGAATTAGAGATTTGGCTAAAGCGCTCCTAACTAAGGAAGATCTAATAAACGATGACCATAAAGAGGGGTTTTCTAGATACAAATTGTCATCAACAGGGTGCTTTTGTATCAGGTAAAAATATTCAGCCAACAAAAACAAAGATAGCAAAAATAGCATTTTTGCTGAGTGGACAGACGATTGCATAGCAGCTTCAGATGTTGAATACAAATCCTTTCTGAAGCTTTGAAATACATTGAAATCAGCCCCATTAAAAAAATATTTGAACAGAACTGCAGAACTATGATCACATATAAGCGAGATAAAACAGATTAAAGATCAGGTGAAGTACCTTTTGATAATGAACTGCCCAGGTTGTATGAAATTCCTTTTCCTATAATTATTATTCCCCACCCCAAAAAATTTTTCAATATATGTGCTGAAAAGCAAAACGTGTTTATTCAGAGCTGAACATTTTGCTAACCGCATTTCATTTCCTCTGATGATATGAACCATTATGAAAATCCATGGATTAAGGAAATTAACATAACTTCCCTCTATATATTCCTTGTGTCAAACAATAAATTCTTAATTCGAATATATGTGTTTACTAAACTTTATATATAAGAGAAAGAAAATTAAAACTGCAAATTGTGGTTTCACTTAATGCCTTAATTAGCAAATTCTAGCATTGCTACAAATATAATTTGCTGATTTCTTTATGTCCTCTGATAAGAAGAATAGCATTCTTTGAAACTCCACAGGATAAGGACGTTGTAAATTGTTTTTTTGGAGTATTCAGTCAAACAATACATTTTGATTGTAAAGTTCAACTTACAGTTTTAATTTTCTTTCTCTTATAATAAGCTGTACTCTCTATTGCATATTGAGCTTTTTAAATTCGGTGGGGATTAAATTTTCTATATATAAATACTGTTATTCATATTAGTTTGATGTTTACCATTGCGAATATCAGGTAAACACTACATCCCTTTGATTTCATTGATATATATATATACATCTCAAATTTTAGTCATTCAATGAATTTAAAAATTTATAACGTGAAATGTTTAAATTTCAAATCAAAAGATTTTTATTATTCTATGTAAGATAAAGAATACATTTGAAATATCATAACTTCTTATTCTATAGAATTTCGATGTGTACTATCTCTTCAGAGGAGAAAATATTAGCAAATAGTTATAATGGTTTACACCTTATTTGCTAAAGTCAGTGAGACATGGAAAATCACAATTAAAAATTGTTTGAGTATTTAAATGTCATAGAGTAAGGGAAGTTAATGAAAAGGATATAAAAATTCACATCTAAATTGCATGGCAAAATCCAAAGTGAATGTCTTTGATAGCAGTGTTGTAAAATGATCCAAACTGTATTTTGAGTAATCCACATCACAATGTAATGGTCCAAAGTAGGGATTTTCCTGGACCAATTTTCTTTGTTTATATAATGAGTTCGGTAAAAGATTTTTTTTTTTATATATAGGTCCGGTGGATCTGTTTATTAAATGTATCAGTTTATAAATATTTTTTTATAATTATAGAACATGAGCTTCAAACTCCACTCCAAAATAACTATAATATATATATATATATATATATATATATATATATATATATATATATATATATATATATATATATATATATATATATATATATTTATTCATCCATGTGATAAAAGAAATCATCCAAAAATATAGTATGAAGAAAAATGTTCTGGTATTTTGGCTTTACTTTGAATAATGGATTCATTATAGAAATTGCAGAAAATGTTGACTGAACAATGCTCAAAAATTTGTACATGATCTTGCTGTGGCAGTTGTTTTAGGTGATGTGGAGTATCTGTTGTACCAAAGCAGTTTATAATGCAGGTGATAGTCCATCTTTAGAAAGTCAATAATAAAATGAAAAAAATAAAAATGTATTCTAATATATAAAGCTAGTTGCCTTGATTTACCTGATGTTGTTTGACAATCATGTGGTATTATCTGGAAGCATAAGAAAAAAAATTTACATTCCAATTAATAGTTTGATAAATATCAAAAATAAAGTATGGAAACGTTTGAAGGATATTCTCAATATCAATATTCATTGACAAAGAAAAGATCAATATCCGTGACTATTACTTTAAACTTTTGAATATAAATAAAACAACCAAGGTCAAAGTTGAACAATATGGCCCCAGAAAATATACCAATTGAAATATGTTTAACTCCAACATTTCTAAAGTTAAGGTGTTTAAACCAGTCATCAGACTGGGGGTGTTGGGAAAAATGTGCCTAAGAATTTTAGACTGTCAGCATTGAAAGGGAATTGTATACAAATCCCACTTCCACTACAGTCAAAAGTAGATCAATCGTGTGTAGAGATTGTATTTCCAAATGTACCTATAAAGTATATTTTAACTCATAAAGTAATTACTAATGAATTTCTATTAAGAAATATTGTGACCATCAATCATATGAGACTTTAGTGTGACTGAAAAACAACAATCCATTTTATAAAAATACTAGCCTGGCGTTGTCGGGTGTTTGGAGGTGTGTTTAGCAAAAAAAAAATTAAAAAAATAAAAAATAAATAAAAAAGTGGTAGTAACTCCATTACACGACCGAAAGTCTAAAGCGTTCAAATTTAATGCAGTCAATCAAAAACAAAAAAGATGGCATTAATTTTAAACCTTCCACGAAAGCAAGGTCCTTTTTAATGTGGGAGAAAACCAATACCTCCAAAAAGGGGCATTCTGGCAGTATCCAAATAAATAGTGATTGTATCAATATGAAGAGTTTCCTCTACATTGACCAAGAACCAATTACAGAACAGATACTACCCATGCAAACAAGGCAACACAACGATTCGATGAAAAAAAAAAATAAATAAAATAAAAAAAAAGACGATGTCCATTTGCGCATCTGAAGTATTATGATTTGGGAAGTATACAAAAACTTCTCGAGGAATCTAACAGACGTGAAAACCCCCACCCAAAAAGCCTTTTGTGGACATACACAAATGCTCGTGCCAATTTTGCCCTTTATATAATAAGCTAGCAGGGGTGCCCAGCATTGCCCAGGTATTTGGAAAAAAAAGTTTTAGTAGGCAGGCAGGCTCAAACCCATGATGCGAAGACAGAAAAGAAAGTGAAAGAAAAGCTGAGATCTTACCGCTAAGCTAAGACGCAAGAGGAAGTGAAAAGCATTCAAATTTATCAATGTTAATCAAAAAATTGACTTGAAGTGAATAAGTTAAGAATCACGTAGGTGCAGAAATGAAGGTTGGCTGCAGGCCAGTTTCTGCTGTATTTAGCTTCCCCACAGTGTTGGGAAAAACCAGCCCCCCCCCCAAGGGGGGAGCTCTTCAAATGAATAGCAATTATTTGATATGAAGGGTTTCCCAGAGATTCGTCAAAGCTAATTGCGTTTCTGGAGGTCCGGTCTGGAAAGCCAAGTGGCCTATTTCACTCTGATAAGTTTCGTTTTTATAAAAAAAAGACAAACAAACATGCGAAAGGACGGAATAGAGGGAATTTTATTAAAGTCGATCAAAATAAATGTAGAGACGACATCCGTTCACAAATCGTAGATATTATCATCTAGGGAGTATAAAGAAAGTTCTATAAAAAAAAAAAAAAAAGTAATGTGGTCAAGAGTGCCCCCCCCCCAATGACTTTTGTGAACATACACAAATGATCGCGCCCATTTTGCTCTTTATATAATAGATTAATCTCCCACCAAGAGCAGAGATTTAATTTGCAATGAACAAACACATTCAAATTCATATAGTAAAAATAGTAAAAATATATCATCTCCACATCCTTTTGATCCTGATGTTGTCAAAAATGTAAATAATACTGCTGATAAATCACAATGCAATGAAACTCAGAAGGGGATAAACAACAATCTCCAAGTGAAAATACAGTGATCAATGAAGTTGATAATGGACCTGAGGTTTCAGATACTACAGAAGATGAAACTGACCCCCCAAAAATTATTCAATAACTAAGTTCTTTGGAAATCCACCATGCTGGAACATTTTTCTGTTGTTGATATGGACCTAAAAGACGTTTCAATCATGGATATTGAAAACTTTTATGAATTCTTACATATTCACTCCTAAGCCTTTACATTACAAAGAAAGGAATATTGATAAACAAAGATTTTCAAATATTTATCCTTTTGGTAAGGCTGGTCAAAACAGTACCAGAAGTTTATTTACAACCAAAGATGTTTTGAAAGAAAAAAAAAAAAATAAATAAAAAAAAAATGTTTTTTTTACTTTATGTTTGGGATAAGAAGAAATATACAGTACATATTTTATTTACTCCAGGTAGCCGAGAAAAGGCTCTTAAATCAAGGAGTTTATTACACGTTGAAAAATGTCAAATATTTCAATGGAAAAATGTTTGGGTGTTAAAATGTTGAAAGATGGAAATGTATGAATACTGAAACAAAAGTGTGAACAGGGTAGTTTCAAAAATTCCTAATTCTTCCAGTTATTGGAATGCCCTTAGATCTCAACAAATGCTTATATGAAACTAATGGTCCTGCTACTTTTTTTTTTTTTTTTACATTCTGTTCAGCTAAATATGAGTGGACAGACTTGCAAGCGTATTTGATAAAGCAAAATCCTGATTTCGTTATAAGGTTTGACATACCAATCATATCACTTAGTACATTGGATCCTATGTTGACAACATTCATACATCAAAGATTCAGATCTATTTATCAGTGTATCTTAAACAGTGTTGTTCTAGGTGAAGTGACCCATTATTTTTACAGAATAGAGTACCATTCATCACACACACACACCTCATTTCCAGAGTGTCTTTTGGATTTATAAAGCTCCTATCATTGGCATAGATTCTAATGAAAAAGTTATGGACTTCATAAATAAATATATAACATGCAGACTTCCTTTCCAAAGTGAAAACCTGAGATTGCAAAACATCGTGATGAAGTATCAAAAGCATGGCCATGGTAGTTATTGCCAAACGCCAGTAAAATCAAAATCATGGAAAATTCACTAAAAATGCAGGTTTGGATTTCTCACATTAATTACACTAGTCATTATCTTACTAAATGTACTTGAATCTATACTTGCTTGGATGAGCTCCAATTTGAAGAAAAAAAAAGGCTTGACCATCTTCCCAGACAAGAGATTGAGAAAATGATAAATGATTACAAAGCCTTGCTATTAATTCTATGTATAGGAAATATGGATATTCAATTCACAAGTCCCCTAACAGACTACATTACTAAATATATGATAATGCCCTAACAGACTACATTACTAAATATATGATAAAAGCTGACAATTCCAATCTTAGCAATTCTGATTTGAGACTTGATAAACATATATCTACCCTTTGGAAATTTGCTTATCAATCTTTGAACTCAAAGGAGACAGAGGCATATGAAGCATGTGATAGATGGTTTATTGAAACTCTCTATAACTGTTCAGATGCAGTTCAATTCATATCAACAGTTTTTTTTCCAAATAAGAGAATAATAAGAGTAATGAAGCATCTAAAAGATTCAAAATCAGACAGTTTAGAAAATACAGATATTTTTCATAAAGATACATTATCCAAATAGACCAGATGATTTTGAAGAGAGATCATTAAAGGTTTATTGTATGATAGGGCATAAACCCAAAAATGAAGATAAGACCATCTTATTGAGCTAAAAGAAAATTATTTTATGAAAGAGAGAGAGAGAGAGAGAGAGAGAGAGAGAGAGAGAGAGAGAGAGAGAAAGTCTTGATTTATTATGAGTTTGATCCTAGAACACATTCTCAAAATTATTTCTCTTTACTAATGCTCTATAAACCTTGGAGAATTGAGACAGAATTACTAGGAAATTGCACAACATATGAGGAAACATTTAACGAAGCTATCAGCTCTTTAAATACAATGAAAGGCTATAAAAATAAAGATTGTGATGCAAAAGAGAGAAACATATATAAGATGAAAAATTATAATGAAAAAAAAAAAAGGAAAAATATAAAAGTAAAACAAAAAGACCAGGAACCTTTTAGGGAAACTAAAAAAATTGATAAAGAAGGTGTTGATAGTGAAGAAAATGAAGAAGAAACTTACTTATTGCTTCAAAACTATTCATAATTTGATCCATTACATCAAGGTCATGTTTCATCAAAAGATGACCTAGATGAACTTGTTGGGAATTTGAATTGTGCCCAACTTCGAATATATAAAACAATTACATCAGTCACAGAGCATTCCTTGAACCATGTAACAAGAACATGCATATATGACTCATTTCAGCCACTTCTTCTATATGTCTCAGGTTATGGAGGCACAGGTACAACCTACTTAAAAACTATCATGTCTTGAGCTCATATCAAATCAAAGGAACTATTATGCAAAATTTTGCTTACCGGCCCAACAGATAAGTGCAGCAGGAATTTCTGGAATGACATTGCATAGTGCTCTTAGTCTGTCAATAGAACACCATGGTGTTACAAGACAAGATCTTGCTCTGATGCGAGAAACGGAAGTTTTCGTCATATAGAGTGCGGAGAAAAGGGGATTTTGAACATCTGCGGGGTAGTCCGGGCAGCACTTCCGAGAAAAAGAAAAAAAGAAAGGAACTAGTGAAAAAAAGGCAACACGTGGCCGGACAGAAAAAATATCACAGCCGCTGCGGGATCTTCCATTCACAAGTGAAAGGTGTGTTTTTGTGTTCATTCGATAGTTGCCGTATCACGCGTCATCTACACAACGTCACAATTAGACAAGCCGCGCCTATACCCCACGTCACGGAACAATCACGTCATAACAGACGCGCCATCTCTAAACCCTCCACTCGCCTCTAGACGACCCTTAGAACTTAACAAGACTTTACTGTGGCTATTATAGATGCCGGAAAGGATTCAACAATACCTCATCTGATTTGTGGTAAATAAATATATTTCAATCTACTCAGTTATCATATTCTCGTTTTTGCAACTATCGTATTCTTGTTTTGCAACCATACGCATTTTTCGCCCACAATACATAGAATATAACAATGGTAAAATGAGATTTATCTTTACCAAGTGCCAAGCTGCAAAAATTCCAAGCATTTCTGCAATATGTACAATGTTTTATAATTGATAAGATCTCAATAGTGTCAAATATGACACTGTTGCATGTATATCTAAGGGTATCAGAAATATTTGGCAGTAGACATAGAGATAAAGGATGTTTGGTTCACAAAATATTATTTTTGGTGACCTGCTACAATTATCACCCTTCAAAGGTGATGAGGTATTTATCAATATTTCTGAAGCTCAATTGAAGTTCACAATATCAAATCTTTCACTCTGTTTGCATTTTAAATATGATGAATGGATAATCAATGCCAGAAAGGTGGTACTACTCACTTGAAGAGTTGCTTATTCAGAATTAGAATTGATCACGTTTCTCCTGATGATATAGAGCTTTTAAACTAGTTGCCATTTTGTATTGTACAGCGACTTTTAATTAATACTTCTTAATAAATTTTCAGTCGTAAATATATAATAATTATTTGTTGATCTATACAGAAGAGTTTGTATTCAATTCATTTTCATATGCGTTCCATATCCTAATCACCACCTCACAGGGAATTTTGATAACTTTAAAAGTTACATTTTTTCTGAAAAACTCCAATTTTGTACATAATTCACTAATTCAGTGCTTGTTAAGCTATAGTCGACAAATCGATTTTTTAAATATATCGATTTAAGCAAAATCAATATTACGTACTTAACTGTCATGTCGAAAAGAGCAATATATTAAAAAATTGCAAACTTTTATGGGGTAGAACAACTGTGTTTTTAGTAAAAAAAAAACTATCACTATAGACAAATTGCTAAGGTACTTCACATCTTTTGCTAATCATAGAAATCTTTAATCAAAGTTTAATATTGATGTATAATACATGGTAATGAATTGAATAATCATTGACATTTTTCTTCAAAATTACAGAATGTTCACATGGTTCAAAATCATGAAGAAATACTGTCTTCATTTTTAACACAATTGCAATGAAAACCAAAGAGGAGATATATGTTATTTCTATGAATAAACCAGAAACTAGCAGGAGCAGCGGCAGTGATAATGGCGACGCTGAGACAAAGCCCGTTCGTCGATACAACATAATTGAACACACTAAATACACATGACATTTTTTTTTATGTACACACACATCAACGGGATAACTCGCACCTCACTAACCGCCAGAGGAAGCCGCACATCAAAAGAAAAATCTAAATACAAAACACAAATATCACAGCAGATGCAACTCTGGCACTATATAAACACAAATAATTATTTTACAAAACAATGCAACAGTACAACACCTACTAGAACACATTCACAACTTTCTTAGCTTAAAATCGATATAAAACATAAACAAACACCAAATAGACGACTCCCTACAACATATTAAAACACAAAAAATAAACAAATAAAATGCAAAAACGCTGACCAACGATAAAACCCATCTTTTGTCTATAACTATGTCCGCATCGCAAGTATAAAAATGACAGGTTTTTCGACAAGCGGGTAAAAGGGCCCTGCATGTCACGCTGTGAACACCACTGTTACCATCCATCAGCAGTTTATCCCTCGACAGCGACACCAGCTATTAAGATTACTACTACATTACCGCCACCATCTCACTCGTGATACTGGACAGAAAGCCTTGAAGACTACCCCACTTCCGCTGCTAGATCACCACAGCCCACCAGACAGCGAGGAGTGTCTCACCAATAACAGGAGCCACTGTCACCAACTCGCCACAGCGACACCTGCTTTTAGGATCACTCCTCTCCCGCCATCGCCGCACCCCAGACACCTGAACACTAAGCCACATTTCTGTCATCGCCATCACCGCACATGTATTCCAGACGCCAGAACACACAAGCCATGTTCCTGTTATCACCGCCCTTCACCTCAGCCTGACAATAACTTATATTGTCGCAGAGTTCATTCAACACCCGACCAGCATTCCTACCGCCACCCCGTCGCCATATTATGTCACTATTTGCTTCCATACGCTTGATTTTGTAATATAACAGATAAAACATATGAGAAATATTTATCATCGATATGTATTTGATATAAATGTAAAAGATGAATAATATAAAGAAATTTAAAATAATATATAGATATATATAGATTGTTGGGTCATTTTGAATGTGCATAGAAGTTGGTTTATAGATTAATTTGTTTTGGAGGAATATGTTTTGTAAACATAATATATCAACTAACACATAGATGGGTCTAGGAGTACTTGTAAAAAAAAGGAGCTACTCCATACTCCCCAATTACTAAATCAATTTGGGAGTATGTTTTATGGCATATCAACTCTTTCCAAGTTATTTAATGTCAAATCCAGTAATTACAGAAAAAGATACCTTCAAATATTTATTCATGGTATTGCGTTTGAATGTTTTGTAGAAAAAATTATTTTCATTTTAATTTCACAAAAATATGATAGAGTTTTGAAAAGGGAAGAAAAAAAAAAAAAAATCAACATTTGGTACATTTTAGGCCAGGAAGCAAGTATTCTCAGACAGCCTGATCTGGTAGCATTGGAGGGTTGTGAAATTGGACAAGCAAAAAAGCAAAAAAACAGTAGAAAAAGTAATTTTGGGGGTTTTTCTTCATTATTGTATCAAATTCCAAAAATTGAAATATCGAATTTTAAGGGGAACTAATTGTATCTACTGAATTGTCATCTCACAGTAACGGAAACATTAAAAAATTATGAAAAACGATAAATTAGAAAATTAATTATTAAAGAAATTAGTCATTTTAGCTCATATAATTACTGAAGGCATATATTAGCAGAAGTAGTTCATTTTTGAAAACAGTCAAAAACTTGGATTAATTCAAACCGAGTTATTTCCCCTGTGTTTACATCACACGTGACAAAAACCTGGCAAAATCATTTTTCCATTGAATCATGGAAATACATATTTCATGTAATATTTCAGAAATGTTTAACTAATTGTGATATTACAATTAGTTAGATAACATTGTTGAAATTTACAAAAACAATAATTGTTTTTAATGAGAACTCATATTTTTTAGCTGTTGGATTTCTCTACAATAACGAAGAACCAAATTTTTCCGGGTGGTGAGCTGGGTTCTAGGGGAAGGAGGGGAGAGACTTTGCAAAAGATAGTATGAAGCAGTTTAGCATTGTGCCCGGAAAAAAAAAATTTTGGTGCTTGTCCACAATTTCCTCTGTATTTATAAAAAAAAAAAAAAAAAAATGTGTACAAGTACAACGTATTTAACCGTAATGTTAAGAAAATATTGAACACAAAGAATTATGTAAATTGGGAGAAGACCAAAACTTCTATTTAGGCTTTAGATAGGATCCTGGCATACTACCACTCCAGATCAAAGTGGACTCAGGAGTAATGATAATTAAGGGGTGACTCAACACTCCGCATAGCTCCCAAATTAGGGCATTATAACTGGATGCACATTAAGGTGATTCATAAGACCCTCTTTAAGATTGAAGAACAAATTTAAAATGATTAGCTATTTGTTTTTTTTATCTTAACCATCCCAGAAGTCTTCAACAATTCTTTATTCTGTGGTATAATCTCAATATAAGTGTTAGATGAAACCAATTGATTCATAAAAAAAACATAAAAAAACTCTTTACCCAAAAGTTATCTCCCTTTCCTCAAAGTGGTTGAGACCAGAGTTATATATATTATATTGTAAACTAGTTGTCATTTTGTATTGTACAGCGACTTTTAATTAATACTTCTTAATAAATAGTTTTTTTCAGTCGTAAATATATAATTATTTGTTGATCTATACAGAAGAGTTTGTATTCAATTCATTTTCATATTCGTTCCATATCCTACAATAATCACCACCTCACAGGGAATTTTGATAACTTCAAAAAGTTACATTTTTTCTGAAAAAAAAACCTCCAATTTTGTACATAATTCACTAATTCAGTGCTTGTTAAGCTATAGTCGACAAATCGATTTTTTAAATATATCGATTTAAGCAAAATCAATATTACATACTTAATTGCCATGTCGAAAATAGTAATATATCCAAAAATTGCAAACTTTAGTAGTAGGAGTAGAACAGCTGTGTTTTTAGTAAAAAAAAAAAAAAAAACCCCAAAAACTATCACTATAGACAACAAATACTGCAGTCATGGCAATTAATTAAATAATTTTTTTTTTTTTTTTTTTTTTTTTCTCGTCCATAAATGTTTATCTACCAAGTTGATCTTAAATATTGTATAATCAATCCATTATATTATCATTTTCAGTCCCCCACCCCTAATTTCTGGCTCCCATCTTATCTCGCAATTACTTATAACGTCACCAACTAACTTCAGAAGAACCCCCCCCCCCCATCCGATTTTGTTTTATATCATAAGTTGCTTAAAACGTGATTAGTTAAAGTTCAGAATAAAATCACGCTTTCTCTTAACGGTTAATTTAAAAAAAAAAATCTTCTGAACGCTATTAAAAGTTAAATTCTTCACTAGTTTGGAGACGGAATGCGTTGTTGTGATAAGTGATTTTCTCTATTAATTCGCACTTTTTATTTTAAGATTCAAATATTAATAACTACATTTTATTTCAGTATTTAATTTATGTATTTCTGTTGTATTAAATGCTAGCTTTAATTTTTTTTTTTTTTTTTTTTTTTTTTTCTCGTCCATAAATGTTTATCTACCAAGTTGATCTTAAATATTGTATAATCAATCCATTATATTATCATTTTCAGTCCCCCACCCCTAATTTCTGGCTCCCATCTTATCTCGCAATTACTTATAACGTCACCAACTAACTTCAGAAGAACCCCCCCCCCCATCCGATTTTGTTTTATATCATAAGTTGCTTAAAACGTGATTAGTTAAAGTTCAGAATAAAATCACGCTTTCTCTTAACGGTTAATTTAAAAAAAAAAATCTTCTGAACGCTATTAAAAGTTAAATTCTTCACTAGTTTGGAGACGGAATGCGTTGTTGTGATAAGTGATTTTCTCTATTAATTCGCACTTTTTATTTTAAGATTCAAATATTAATAACTACATTTTATTTCAGTATTTAATTTATGTATTTCTGTTGTATTAAATGCTAGCTTTAATTTTTTTTTTTTTTTTTTTTTTTTTTTCTCGTCCATAAATGTTTATCTACCAAGTTGATCTTAAATATTGTATAATCAATCCATTATATTATCATTTTCAGTCCCCCACCCCTAATTTCTGGCTCCCATCTTATCTCGCAATTACTTATAACGTCACCAACTAACTTCAGAAGAACCCCCCCCCCATCCGATTTTGTTTTATATCATAAGTTGCTTAAAACGTGATTAGTTAAAGTTCAGAATAAAATCACGCTTTCTCTTAACGGTTAATTTAAAAAAAAAAATCTTCTGAACGCTATTAAAAGTTAAATTCTTCACTAGTTTGGAGACGGAATGCGTTGTTGTGATAAGTGATTTTCTCTATTAATTCGCACTTTTTATTTTAAGATTCAAATATTAATAACTACATTTTATTTCAGTATTTAATTTATGTATTTCTGTTGTATTAAATGCTAGCTTTAATTTTTTTTTTTTTTTTTTTTTTTCTCGTCCATAAATGTTTATCTACCAAGTTGATCTTAAATATTGTATAATCAATCCATTATATTATCATTTTCAGTCCCCCACCCCTAATTTCTGGCTCCCATCTTATCTCGCAATTACTTATAACGTCACCAACTAACTTCAGAAGAACCCCCCCCCCATCCGATTTTGTTTTATATCATAAGTTGCTTAAAACGTGATTAGTTAAAGTTCAGAATAAAATCACGCTTTCTCTTAACGGTTAATTTAAAAAAAAAAATCTTCTGAACGCTATTAAAAGTTAAATTCTTCACTAGTTTGGAGACGGAATGCGTTGTTGTGATAAGTGATTTTCTCTATTAATTCGCACTTTTTATTTTAAGATTCAAATATTAATAACTACATTTTATTTCAGTATTTAATTTATGTATTTCTGTTGTATTAAATGCTAGCTTTAATTTTTTTTTTTTTTTTTTTTTTTTCTCGTCCATAAATGTTTATTTATCTACCGAGTTGATTGCAAAAATAGATTACCTAATTGTACTCATTTTTAGTTCGTGGGAGGGGAATCTATCACCATACTTTCCCTTAAACAGGTCCGTTGGACTTTTATTAAGTACAATACTTAATAGTTATTTTTTTATTTTATTTTATTTTTTTTTTTTTTAATGGAGAGTAGAAAACGCATTGTGGATGCGTTATCGGCAGCTCCTGTTACTCTCGCTTCTTCTTATTTGTCCCTCAGTCCTCATTTTTAAATGAGTGATTTTTCTGACAAAGGGAGAAGAAAAAGCTGTTTTCTAGGTTGGCAGTATTTTTGCGCGAACAGTTGGCAGAGTTGGTGGAAATTTTCTGTTTCTATGTCTATCCTTGTAGCCATGTCACTAGTAAGGGTGCTGGAGGTAAACGTTTTGTCTGGGCTGACGTTATCCGCCTGATAGTCAGGGACCCGAACCTTGGATTAACCACTAAGGAGGCTGTCCTATCAGCAGGTGCAAAGTACTGGGGCTGCTGTATTGCCATTTGGTGAATGGAATCTGGACCATGCAGTAGCTTCTGGTGGGGCCTCTCGATGCCATACTAGTGGGTAATTGTTACGGCTTTACCTTATCATGTGGTACAAAAAAAAAAAAAAAAAAAAAAAAAATTCTTCGTTTCTTTTTCTCTCTTAGTTTCCCCTCTCTGTCCTGCTCTAAGTAAATCTGTCGACCTAGTCCACAAATTCCAAAATTTCATCATGACAAGTTTCAAGAAAAAATACACGATTAAACCCGGTTCTCCAACTTCCAACGTAGACCCCTACTACCATGTCTCCTTCTCCAACATCAGGGGTCTACGTTCTAACCTTCCAGAGGTTGAAACCCAATTACAGGAGACTAAACCAGACCTTTTATTTTTAAGTGAAACTGGCATTGGACAGGCTATTTCCCTTGATGAGTTTGCAATTACAGGATACTCTAACTTAACTTCTAAATCTGACCCCCAAGATCGCCATGGGCATGGAATATGTGCCTATATTAAAGATAGCTTTCCATGTGGGAGGGACATCTCCAGGGAAGATCCTAACTTACCTTATATGTGCTTCCGGGTTGCTTTAGCTCACACTACTGCATTTATATTTACTCTCTATCGCCCCCACAACAGCGGAGTTACTATCTTTCAAAGCATATCTGAGAAAATTGACCAAGTCCTTTCTACTTATCCTTCAGCTAACATTCACGTATGTGGAGACTTCAATGTTCACAACGTCGAATGGTTGACCCACTCAAACAAGACCGATGATGAGGGGAGGTTCTGTCATGATTTCTCCATTGCCTATGACCTCACTCAGATTGTTCAGGAACCTACCCGTGTGCCCGATAATGACGGCCAGTATGCGAGCCTACTAGACCTTTTTCTCACAACTTGCCCTGAACTATGTTCAGTTTCTGTTCTGTCGCCTCTTGGATCTTCCGACCACTCTGTTGTATCAATTAAGATAAAAATGAAATGTAATAAGTCCCCAGACGTACCTCTTCATCGTACAGTATATCGATACACTAAGGCTGACTGGGATAGCTTCCGTACATTTATATCTGATCTACCTCTGCATTCCATGTTTAAAAAGGATGTGTCCTCTATAGTATTAGACCTAACTGAATGGTTAATTGTAGGTATTGACCATTTCATACCCTCTAAAAAGTTTCAGCAAAAACCTAACAGCCAGCCATGGTTCTCTCCAGAATGTGCTGCTGCCATTGCGCACAGAAATCACTTTTTCCACTGCTTCAAACGTAATAGATGTATGGAAACTAAAGCCGTTTTCAGGACTGCCAGCAACCATTGTAAGAAAGTAATAAGGAACGCAAGAGAGTTGTATGCTCAATCTGTTAAGTCCAAAGTAGCTGAGCAGCGGCTTGGTTCCCACCAGTTTTGGCAAATAGCAAACAGAATCCTGAACAGAAGCGTGTGCTCCATCCCAACTATTATCAATGGATCTGAGGTAATCTCGTCAGCATCAGACAAAGCCAAACTCTTTGTCAAGAACTTTGCAGCTAATTCTACCCTTTGCGACCAAGACCGCCAACCCCCAATATTTCCTCTTGTATCAGAAAACACGCTATGTGATATACGTATATCTGTACGTGATGTTGCCAAACTAATCAAAAACCTTGATTCCAGTAAAGCAACTGGCCCTGATGGTATTCCAATTATAGTACTCAAAAAACTTCAACCTGAACTAGCGCCCATACTTACAAAACTGTTTAAACGTTGTCTTAAGGAGAATAGTTTCCCATCTCCCTGGAAAATCTCATCAGTATGCCCTGTATTTAAGAATTCAGGTGATCGCTCATCCCCCTCTCAGTACAGGCCAATAAGTCTCCTGTGCGTCATGAGTAAGTTGCTAGAATCTGTATTAAATACAGAAGTAATCAAACATCTCAACAAAAATAACCTTCTTAGTGACACTCAATATGGTTTCCGTTCTGCTAGATCTACAGCAGATGTCCTTACAGTTATATCGCATAGGATTAGCAAATCTCTCGACGGTGGCAATCTTTCTAGGGCAATTGCTCTTGACATATCTAAAGCCTTTGATAGGGTATGGCATAAAGGTTTACTTCATAAGATCGCTAGCTATGGTATAGCTGGAAAAGTCTTCTCAATTATTAAATCATTTCTTTCTGATAGATTCATAAGAGTAGTAGTTGAGGGGCAAAAATCAGAAGCTCACAATATTAATGCCGGTGTCCCTCAGGGATCCATCCTGGGCCCAACTCTTTTCCTGATCTACATTAATGATCTTCCAAATCATATCCTTACATCATTTGTAGACATTTATGCTGACGACACTACCATTTATGGTACCACATCTAAGACAGTAAACGAGCAAGTTCTCTCCAATTCTCTCTCCTCTGATCTTGAGCACGTAGTACAATGGGGAAAGGAGTGGCTGGTTACTTTTAATGCATCTAAAACCAAGCTTCTCTCTTTACATCATCAACATTCTAATCCACATTTGTCATCAATTGAAATGAATGGCTCTCGTCTTCAGGAGGCCTCAAGTTTTGACAAGCTTCTGGGCTTGACCATTACTCCTGATCTTAAATGGAACACGTATATCAAATCTGTTGCCAAGGCCGCTGGAAAAATGGTGGGATCTTTCTATCGATCCAGTAGATATCTCACTGCTGATGTTATTCTCTATCTATATAAGAGCCAGGTACGTCCAAGGATGGAATACTGTTGCCACATCTGGGCAGGAGCTGCTAGAAAGATCTTGTCCTGCCTTGATAGAGTTCAAAATAGACTTCGTAGCCTCGTAGGAGATGTCCTTTTCTCCTCCTTGCAACCTCTATCTCACAGAAGAGATGTTGCGAGTTTGTCTCTGATGTATCGTTATTTTCATGGAAAATGTTCGACTGAGCTTCAATCTATGGTCCCCCCTCGCCAAACTTTCACAAGAAACACTCGTCTAGCTGTAAACACTATCAATAATTTCCCCCACTCTTTATCTGTGCCTAAACCTAAACGTAGATTCCATGAACAAAGCTTCTTTCTTAGAACTGCACGCCTGTGGAATTGTCTTCCGTTTTCCTGCTTTCCGGCTGACTACAATATGGTTTTGTTCAAGTCTAAAGTAAATAAGTTCTTGATGAGCCGTTCCATATAAGTTATTAAATTTACCAAATTTTCATTACTAATGATTACTATATTGACCAACTTCTACTGTACACTCTTTAACCCTTATCCTTGAGTGGCCTCTGGGCCTTGATAATGTGGTGATGCCTTTGTAAAAAAAAAAAAAAAAAAAAAAAAAAAAAAATTTAAAATATTCCTTTTGGAGTTATGTCCCCTGCGTTTAACTTCCTACTGCACCTTATGTTATACACCAAAGAAAAATGTGATTTTACCTAATTTTCCATAAAAATTACTTTTAACTAGAAATACATTTCTACTTGATTTAATATATTACTATTTTCAGCATGACAAGTAAATTATATTGCTTTTGCTTAAAACAATATTTTATTAAAGAATTAATCTGTCAACTTTATCTTAACAAGCACACATAATTCTTACTTCTCTCCTATCTGCATTAGAAATGTGCATCCAATAATTGATCTGAAGCTTCAGCTAGAGATGTTTGCAATGACAATGCTATCTTTAGTAGTCATAATCATGTTTTTTTAAGTTGCAATTCTGATTAGCAACATCTGTCTCCAGGTACAGAGAAAGGGTTGAGATCTCAACAACGATATCTTTGTACGCATCCAGGTTGATGGAAGGTATCAAACGACTTCTTTTTTCATAAACCTCTGTTTGAAATGTCAGCTCTTTGTATGCTGCTGCATTGCTGGAAAAGGGGACGCGATATCTCAGATGGCCTGCAGTTGACCTGTGGCGAAAATGCAATCTAAAATTAAATTAAGAATTTAATGTATCGCCAGTTTCCCAATTTGAGATACATACAGTTTTATTATTACCCATTTAATAGGAGTATACATATTATTCGCTCAATAAATTCAGTCACGCCCCTTGAATCAATTTCCAGTTATGTTAAGTCTAGTTATCTCCCTTACACCCTTACATATTTTGGTGAAATCAAAACATGCTTACGTCCCTTTGTGTTGCAATATTTTTGAGTCATAATAGGGTAGGTATTTATTTGCTTCCCCACGTAAGCAAAATATGATACACGGTCGGTTTTAATGGGGTATGGTTCCTCACAATTAGATTTTATTTATAAACACTGCTGCTAGGGACGAACTGACGAATCAAGTTAATTCACGTTCTGCTATCAACTAATTAAAAACCAGAATTGCTCCATAAAAATAAAACCTTTTTCGCAACGTTGCATACGTTTTCTTCCTGTCAACATGAGAAGGATCTTCTGCTCTTTAACTGCAAAATTATAAAGTCCGGAACCTGTACAGAACAGCTGTCTATTGAGAATTTATCATCTGCAGGACTTGTATAGAATAACGACCCATTGGAAACTCTTCTGAAACTAAACATGGCTTCCAACTCAAGACTTTGGATGTGATTTGAACGAGAACTTATGAGGCTACACACTGCTGTTGTAGGATGGCCGGCCATGTTTGTTTTTGATATGATTACATGCAAAGAGCAAACGTGTTAAAATAAATCTCATTTTTACTCATTTCCATCAGTCTTGTGTATTTCTTTCAGTTTTTACCCGTAACGCCGAAGGTTATTCCAAAAGTAATGCCTCCTATTTCGTAACTCAAAAATTAAAATGTTGAGTCACAAAGATGGAATGACATCATTAAAGCGAACAATCATTTGTGCTCCAGAATTTATTTTTCTACATAGTCATCACCATTCTCAATGCACTTTGCCAATCTATTTTGATACCTTTGTTGTAAAAATCCAAAGCACTCTTTGTCATTAACATCTGTCGCCACTCTAAAATTGGTCAACACATCTAAATGCGTAGACATCAATCGCATTTCTTTTGTAAATGTTCACCAGGTGCTAGTGAATATGTATCGGTTCAATTTTTTTTTGCATGAAGCAATTCAATGACGTATCTCTGCGTCTAACACACGTTCATGACAAGAATTGCTTTCTTAGACTCTCATATCATCAATAACTTTAACAGAGTGATGAAACTACCAGATTATAGATGCATTAGTTCAGTTATCATAACAATGCAATTTGTAATCCCCTCTGATCTTTTCAAGTAGAATAAAATATTCTAGGCATTGCTTTGGAATGCTTTTCCTATGCTGACTATGGTAAGAAATGCTTCTGAAATTTTTGAAGTACAAAAAAAACTTCCACATGCATAGTATGAGACTGGAAATCAATGTACTCATCTTTCCTTGGCCTTGAGCCCTATATTTGTACAGGATTAAATACAGAGGATCATCATCATCATTGCATCTAGATTAAAATGGCTCCTGGGCATAGAGATTGTTACATAATTCTACCAAAACCTATATGTTGTATTGTTGGTCTACGTAACGTGTGTATACATAATTATTTATGTTCGCCTATGATCGTCTTTAGTGTGTTGAAGGTATGTATGTGTCAATATGTGTAATCGTTTAGTGTGTATATTATTCCTCATTAGTATGTGCGACTGTTTACACATTACACATATAGATACAGTTCCCAGGGAATATAACTGTTTACAAACAGTTCCTTATGGAACTTTTTAGCATCTTTGTCTATTTGACCCAGAGAAAAAAAACTCATACCTCTTAGCAGTCGCAACACATTGATATATCATTCTGGGTGTGTTCCTGAAGATGCAAACTATTTTTTCCTCCCAAAACTTGAAACAACCAAATTAGATTCTACACATTTAACATTTATTCATGGTTGCTATTTTTGTTCTCCGAGTGCATGCCGTTTCTTTTTGGTGAGTACATCCCGCTGTCTTTCCAGCCAAATGCTTACATGACTCAACTCCAACTCTCAGACTAACTGCTAACTGGTTTGTTTTCCAATTGACTGTCTCACTCTCTAAGCTACCTGTATATAAATCAAACTCTTCCTTTGTTTGATTTCCTGACCTTTTCTCTCAGGTCACTAACATGGTCACTGTTTTGATCTAAATTCTATTTTACCAAGTTCAAGTTCTTGATACATATTTAGCTGACATTCAATTATCTCAAATTCGAAACATCTCAAACTAATAGTTTTAGTTTCCAACATTACTCTTTGTTATTAAAACATTTCCTATGAATGTTTCCTATTTCATAACATCGAGATTTTGTATAACAATCGCCTCACTTAATTAGCGATGCCCAGCTAATATATAATAAAAAGAGACTTCAAAGACTTTCTCTATACAAGCTGTATATTATTTTTTCTTTTTCATGCTTTATCTGATATTGTACAGGCAATTATACAACCTAGCAAGACCCATGGAAATTTCACAGAATGAAAAATATATTTAATCAACAGATATATTTTGATAAAGTTGATATTTCTCTGGATAGCACAAAAAATTAATTTTTTGGACAGAAAAACTAATAACATGCAAACACGCGTTTATTAACATTTCTATGAAATTAGTGTCCATTGTATTTTCAATATAGAATCAACCCAACTGAGATAAATTAATAAGTACTAATAAATATTCAAAATATTATTGTGCTACATAGTTCAATACAAATAATAAAATCACATTTTAAGGGAATCTCCTCCAGTCAAGCATCTCTTGGCAGACAATGTTTTTTTTTCTTTCAAATGTTCCCTTTTTCCTGTAATGACTTTGTTCTTCAGTGAAAAACCACTGCTGATCAAAATTATGAGTTTCATTCTCACATCATTACAACAATGATCATATAGTTTGATATTCGAAAACGAGGCTACCTTAAAGGGAAATCACTCATATTCTTGGCCAGGGCGGCTAGACTAGATGTTTTAAAGTGAAAGTTTGCGAATTTGGCTTTCAAAAGTTGAATTTGGCCTTTTATGGATTAAGGAAGGAACAAGAATATTACATAGATGAACGTAGACCAAATGGAATATAAGAGGTTAACACAGATATAATGGTTCGTAAAGAATCAATGACTTATGCTTATTTAAATAAAGAATCTCGTACATTTTCGGGTGATCATCCTGGTTGCAATGCCAACTAGTAATAAACAACTGTTGTTGAATTTCTGTGTTAGTCGTACATTTCTCATCATAGTAAAGGAAGCGGTGAAGAAAATGCCCGGAGTTGAATCTGCAATAAAAAGAAAACAAAAAGTGAATTGAGAGAATAACGATTTTATTTTATTTTTTTATTAGAGAGAGAGAGAGGAAAAAATAAAAAAAAATCAAGAGATGTTAAAAGAAATAGCTGCACCGACTCAAAGTCAAACCAGATTATAAAAACCTGGATCTTTTAGGTACAATTCACATTGCTCAAAATTAAACTTGGTTTCATTTACGCATTGTCTTTAGGAAGACAAAAACAAAATTTTACATTAAAATTGATGTATAGAATTATTTCTGTTGTTATAATAGGCAAATTGTTCATCTTTATAAAACAACGATTATCATATCATATCTTATCGCCTATTGCCTCTAGCTGTTTCCATCTTTGCAGAATTCGTCTATCCTCCTTCGGATTAAAATCAACACAGTACGAATCTATTAATTAATAAATTATAAATAATAGCCTTATTTTGGATGATGTTCAGTTGGGCAGAACTTTCCGTATTTAATGGGAGAAATCTCTATGGCCACCTTCAGAAAAATAAGTTCAGAGTTTATAATTTAAGAATTAATCCACCTATTCATTTAAATGTCATACACATTATGTGTATATATATATATATATATATATGAATAAAAAAGAATGCGAAAAGTATAAAAGCTTATAACTTTTCTTTATTCGTTTTCTATTGGTGACGTGCAGGAATACAAAATAATAATATTATGAAAAAAAATTAAAACTTTTTTTATAAGTACATTATTTTCGACCGATCCTTCAGTCTTCATCGGTGTAGTGAAAGTATGAGGATGCACGGGGAAAAGGGGAATGGAAAAGGAAGGAAGGTAGAGGAGGAGGAGGAGGAGAAGGAGGTATAGCCAATGAGAAGGTGCCACGTCAGTCTTAAATATATAAACATAAGTACGCACATACACACAGTACATATATACATACAAACGAAAAATTAAAAATTAAACAGTAAATAAAAATGAGAAACGCGTCTTTAACCATCTAATCTTTTGAATTCTAACGATATTATTTATTCTAAGAGAGAATAAGAATTCAAAGGATATAAGACGTTATGAGGAGAAACCATATGATGCTCATTTGTAATTTAACGGCTATTTCTCGTTCGAAAAAGAACGAAAACGTTGTTTCTAAATTCAACCGTTTTAAGACAAAAACGAAACACTACTTTTTATTAATATGTATATTAATATGTACATATACATACGTATACAAGTACTTAATAAAAGGTATGGTATAGCTGGAAAA
>NC_136500.1:37113110-37165610 GCF_053919585.1 Euprymna scolopes
GTCAGACAATGAATATTTAGAAAAATTAAAAAATATTCTGTAGCAGAAACAAATAGAACTCTTTTTCTTGTGCGTCAGTGCCTCCCCTGACTGTGCGATATGGCACATACTGACCTATCAGAGGCATAGCGCAGAGACCTCCCTTACCCCTAAGGAACTCTAACTGCTTCCGTTCCAGACGAGAAAAACTCCTTCCTTTTCCAGCCAGACACCAAAGAGAGCGGACTTGTTTCCTCACTCTCTCTCTGACTACACCGGTATCGACGATTCCCACTTGTGAATAACTACAAGTTTTATCCTAGTAATATCTTTTTGGCATCTTACCTTGACTTGCTTCAATAACCCTTTTCCTTGTTAAGTTTTACGAAGTTGTTTGTTCGTTTATTCAGTAGCTTGTGTTGAATAATTTATTTTATTAGGGAGTGCCCGAAAAGCACTAACTCAACTCCCTAAAATTCCTTTCACTCGTCTGACCCGAACCAAACTTTTTATTAAGAAAACTCAGAAAGCTTTGCGTTTTCGAAGTAAGTTTTTCTTTGCATAAAATATTAGCAGCAGAAATATAACTAGAAAATCTTATTTTCTCGATAGGTTTTTTTTTCTGCCCCACCCCATATTTATCCCTTTTATCTATTTTATGCTTAGAAGAAATATACTTTAGAAGTGTAGTTTGGACTTCTTTTCGAAAGTTTCTTTTTAATGGGTTATGTTTAAACTATAGAACCCCCCCCCCAAAAAAAAAACCCTAAACCCTCAGCAATTAATTATGACACTATGTTCAGTGTTCTTCAAAAGCGTTATAAAATTATCTACCCTACCCATAAAAATCATTTTATATAAATAAAACAAAACCCATCTTGTTTACTTGACCAAAATCTTTTATTTTTTTTTTCAGCAATTCTTCCCTTGCTTTTCAAGACCAACTGTCATTAGAGATCATAGATGCATGTTGTTTTGATTAAAAACCAAAACAACAATTACGGAATGAATATATCTCCAGGTTTTCAAGATGATATCCCGTTTTCAGTTAACATTTTTTTGCAAAGATAAAATGAATTTCCTTTAAAAAATAAAAGTCTGTTTTAAGTTAGAGACAAAAATGTGTGGGAACTTTTTTAAAAGACATTTTGCATTGCAGAATCTATTTTAGTAAAGCATTTATGGTATCTGGTATGAAAAATGGACAACTCGTCTCTGGAATCAAGGTTCTTTATTAGTTTGTTTTTGGCTGGTACTGCATTTCATCTTTTTTTTTTTTTTTTTGTTTTATGGCATATCAACCTTTTTCAGGTGATTTAATGCCGAATAAGTTGGATTCTTTGAACAAATGTCATTCAAGAAAGTTTCATAGTTTTTTTATATTTGATTCTGACATTTAAAGTTTTGTTTCACTGTAACGCTGATTCTTAGGAGGAATCATGGCAGGTTTCAACTATTTTCATTGTTTAAACTACAATAGTTGCCTTGATAGCTATCCAAGTTCCATTCTTTCCCGGTGTTTTGATCATTCTAGATTCTCTGGGTTTAGTACATCCACCATAGATGATAAACTTGCAGGTTCCAGTATTTCGTAATTGGTGATACTCTACCAGACTCCATTCATAATCTTTCCGTGATGATGCACCATGCAGCCATGGGAGACTTAAGTACAGAATATAATTACACGTTTGCATTCTATAAACAAGAGTTGATGAAGAAAACTTTACACGTCATTTGAATGATATGCTAATTTCATAATTCTCTCTCTCGATGGTACACCTGCAGACAGACAAACAGTTCAAAGCAGCACTGGATGTATCATGGCCATCTTTGGATGATTACTGCTCACTCAATTACTTATGGCCATATTAACTGGGTAGTGGAAATGCCTCCTTACTGGAGTTATATGACTTCCAGGAAAAGCTAGAAGAATATATTGTAAAGGGCTTAGTGGGGAGGTGGGTTAAAGGAGCAGATGGTGGGTTAACACTTTTCTGTCCGATATAGCCAGCGAACTGTCTTAAATAAGGCTAAGGTAGAAAAGCATTTAGAAGTTAGCATAAGTGGTGGCTGGGAGAGATAAAATTAGCCAAAGGGGACCTGAAACATGCTGCTAATGTGCGGTAGGAGGGTCACATAGTAAGAGCTATGTTATAGTGTCTAACAAAGTCGTCAATGTTGATACCTCAGAGTGTAGCTCTTCACTTCAGCGAAAGGTGGATGACTACATTCGTAAAGTTTAGAGCTTGGAAGAACATGATCTTGTATTGGCTCAGGAGATCTATGAGGGATTTCGGGAGCATTTTGCTTCATGCTTCACGCAGCTGTCCAGACTCCACGGCCAATAGTTTCGTAACTATTTAGCTGTCTTGCCCTGCCTGGAGATGTCTCAAGCAGCTAGTTGCAATATCGGATTACAGAGTGTGAGGTAGTTATTGCACAGGTCGGCTACAACAAATCTCCAGGACTTGATGATGAACTCTACTTGAGGCTGTGGCACATATTTGTTCCCATTCTGATGGGTGTGTTTACCACTGATTCCATCCCAGTTCAGGTTACCAAAGGAGTGATCACACTTCTGAAGAAGGATGCATACATTGGGGGCTAGACAATTTTAGGCCCATAACTGTTAAACACAAGAGTTAAAGATTTTGGCACGTGACTTGCAAACCGGTTACAGATTATTATCACTGACTTGGTCGAACCTGATCAGAATTATGCTGTGAAGGAAAGATCAACCGAAAACAATTTTCACCTGGTCCACATGATCATAGGGGGATTAGAAGGACACCGAAGCCGCACTGACTAATTTTGATCAGTCCAAAGGTTCTGATTGGGTCCATTATGGCTTCTTGGGATCTGTTCTAGCCAATGGAGTTAAATGCAGTTATTTAATGAATGCTGAGCTGAGCTTCAAGTGCTGATGGTGTTTAGTGACCTTACCAGGTGTAGGAAGGCACTATACCAGGATTTAGTGGTGGGCAACTGCTGTGGACCCACTAGGCTAGAGGAAGGAACCTGCTATAAGTGGAATTGGGTGCCAGGCTGGAGTTATCTCAATTCTGTAATTGGTTCGCAATGCACTATGCCTCAATGGCATGCACTTCATGATTAGTCAGAGTATCAACTCATTTTGCCCATGTTATTTGGCAGACAAAACAAACACGCTTTCTTCAACTGCTCTGGCTGGTGTGACTTCTGGATGTCCATATGTCAGTGGGGTAGCAGCTCACATCATCCCCAAGTGGGAACATGCCCATATTTGATGTCAGTCATCTACAACTTGGATCCATTGTGGTCCAGGCTGGAACAAATGGTGTTCCTAGTGATCATAGGTGTAGTTAGACTGGTAGTGAGAGTTTCACACACAGATATAGGGCATGGGAGGTTGCCGCTTTCTTATGATCTGATTTCATGTTTTAAGTATTAGGTTAAAATCAAAATCAGATGTGATAGGAAGTTGCCCTTGTGGTTTTTTTTAAATGTAGGTGAATTTTTAAACTTATGTTATTTGTTCGAAACAACTTTAAGTATGTGTTCCCTTAGTTGTGAGAAAGTCATGTCCCCCATTTAGTTATGTGTTAGAATATTTCCAAAATGATTTTTCCTGACAAAATTATTTTCATTCCTCAGTCCAACCAATGGTTTTATTCTGGTTACTGCACACCTCAAGAACCCCCCCCACCTTTTTTTTTCTTGGTAGACTGCCCACTCCCTCTTAGAAAGTGTCTTTCTTGTTTTTGACAGTAGCCAGAAAACAGCAAACACTTCACACTAGAATAGGTTGAGAGGACCTCCACTACCATAATATAGTTAGCATTTCATTTAGTTCATTCCTTTTTCTTATTGTTACTTTTCTTTATTTTGGGGTCTTTTTAAAGCCTTAGTAATTATGATTATTATTATATCCCACTATGATTATTATTATGAACCATTATGATTATTAATCCATCACAGTTACATACAGATTTTAAAATTTTGGCCGGAGTTCTTGTGAATCATTTGCAGGTTGTTAGCACCGACTTAATTGAACCGGATCAGAACTATGCTGTGAAGGGGAGTCTAATTTAAAATAATTTACATGTGATTCTCACATCATAGCGGGGTTAAGGCTGCCAACCTCCAATATTTCCTCCTGTATCAGAAAACACACTATGTGATATACAAATATCTGTACATCATGTAGCCAAGCTAATCAAAAACCTTGATTCCAGTAAAGCAACCGGCCCTGACGGTATTCCAATTATTGTACTCTAAAAATTTCAACCTGAACTAGCGGCCATACTTAAAAAACTGTTTAAACATTGTCTTAAGGAGAATTGGTTCCCATCACCCTGGAAAATCTCATCAGTATGCCCTGTATTTAAGAATTCAGGTGATCGTTCATCTCCCTCTCGATACAGGCCAACAAGTCTCCTGTGCGTCATGAGTAAGTTGCTTCCATCTTTTTTTTTTTTCATAGGCGTCACCACTTATCAAGGCCTATAGGCCACTCAAGGATAAGGGTTAAAGAGTGTAGAGTAGTCAAAAGGACAATATAGTAATCGATAGTAATGGAAGTTCAGTAAATTTATTAACTTAAGTGGAACGGCTCATCAGAAACTTGTTCACATTGGACTTGAAGACAACCATATTATAGACAGCTGGAAAGCAGGAAAACGGAAGACAATTCCATAGGCATGCAGTTCTAAGAAAGAAGCTTTGATCATAGAATCTATGTTTAGGTTTAGGCACAAATAAAGAGTGTGGAAAATTATTGATAATGTTTTCAGCTAGTCTAGTGTTTCTTGTGAAAGTTTGGCGAGGGGGGGACCATAGATTGAAGCTCAGTCGAACACTTTCCACGAAAATAACGATAAAGCAGAGACAAACTCGCAACATCTCTTCTGTGAGATAGAGGTTGCAGCGAAGAGAAAAGGACATCCCCCACCAGGCCACGAAGTCTATTTTGAACCCTATCAAGGCAGGACAACCGACTGCAGGTTGTTATAGGTGACTTGATCGAGCCGGATCAGAACTATGCTGTGAAGGATCGATCGATTCAGAACAATTTGCACTTGGTTCGCACTATCATAGAGGGTTTAGAAGACGACATGGAAGCCGCGCTGATCAATTTAGATCTGTCCAAGACGTTCGATAGGGTCGACTATGGGTTCTTGAGGGCTGTTGTAGAAACCGCCGGCTTTGGTCCGGACTTCCGCAAGTGGGTCTCTGCTCTGTATCGTGATCCCACGGCAGTGGTGCAAGTCAATGGTAGGTTGTCGGGGTCCTTTGGGGTCTCTCGGTCGGTGTGGCAGGGTTGCCCGCTGTCGCCTCTGTTATATCTCCTGGCGTTGGAGCCCTTCCTTCGCAAATTAAGGGACGAGGCGGCGAGGCCAGTCCTGCGCGGCATAGCTCTACCTGGTGGAAAATTTGCCAGGGTGTCCGCGTACACCAATGACGTCACCGTGTCTGCTACACAGCGTAGCGATATTGAAGCGGTGATAGAGGCGATCGTTGAGTACGAAGATGTCACAGGGGTCATGATCAATCGCAGCAAGTCCGTTGGCCTGTGGTTGGGCGCCTGGACCGGGGTAAACTCGCTTCCAGGTGCGTTCGGCTGGACAGATGGCCTGGTTAAGATCCTCGGAGTGTGGTTCGGGCCTGGACTCCAGCTGGACAAGAATTGGTCGGAGGTACAGACAAAGGTCGAGTCGTCAGTAGGGACTTGGATTCGGAAGAAATTGTCCTTGAAGGGTCATGCCGAGGCATGTGCAACATACGTCTTTCGGCTGATCCTTTACCGCTTGTCTGTTCTTCCCCTGCCTGCGGACTGCTGTAAGGCTTTAGAGCGACTCCTATTTAAACTTCTGTGGAAGGGAGGAAAGCTATGTCCGTAGACAGGTCTGTACGCAGAAACTTGGAGAGGGAGGCTTAGGAATGCCTGACCTACAAAGTCATAAGCACGGTGAAAGATTTGTGTTCCTGAGTCAGACACTGTTAGAGGAAACGCATTGGGTACCAGTCGTGGAGCAAGCCTTTCCACGGCTCATATCCGACCCTGCCGCTGAAGGTTGAAGAAGAAGACCGGCGGGGGAATCGTATTTCTTTACCGAATGCCAAGCCGCCCTTAGGGCATTGCCAGCGTCCAGTGACCTTGCACGGTCTAGGAGGAGGCTATATGAGGAATTAGTGGTGGGTACCGCGAAAGGCCGCTGAAGGAGCGGCTGCATCTGTCGAGGGGGGAAGTTCTCTCGCTTTGGAGTTGAGCGCCTGCCAGTAGCTATCTGAATAATTCCGAGTTTTCCATCACGTGGAGGCTAGTCCGTGACGCGCTGCCACTCTTTGGCAAAAAGACCAGGGATTTCAGAGACAAAGATTACTATTTTCCCCCATGCCCACGCTGCAACGACGAAGAGGAGGAGGAGACTAGAGAACATGCGTTCTTTCTTTGAAGAGGAGTGCGGAGTCTCTGGGAGTATGTCGGAGAGGTAACAGCTCGCATCAACCCCGAGCGGTTGGTGCCACTTGATTTGGCATACGTTGTCGACAATGTGGACCCGCCTATTGACAGGTAGAAACGGGCGGTGTTTCTAGCGATTCTAGCTGTAGCTAAATTAGTGACGTGGTTTACACGTCTGGGCATTGTCTATGAGGGGCAATCTGTTTCGGATCACAATCTGGTTGTTTATTTTAAGCATCAACTTAAAGTGAAGATCAGATGCGATTGGGAAAGATTGAACCGCATAGACTTTGATAGGAGATGGGTGCACAACGCTAGCTTGTGCATCCGACGAGGAGCTAGTTTCGAGTTCGTGTTTCCACCCTAGTGGTATTGGTCCTGAGGTGCTGGGTTTTTTTCTTTCTCGGAACCCAGCCCTTTTGGTTAAACAAAGTTCACTTTGGATCATGGGTAGATGTTAGATAGTTAGGCTTTGTAACCACCAAGAGTGGAAAAGATGTGCTTTATTGGGGCCTAGACTAGGGTGCGTATGAATGTTGATACCGTTCCCGAGCTTTTTACTTTTTGTAGCTGGCATTAGGAGAGCTTCCAAAGATGCCCAGTCCACCTGTTTGTTTTGTCCCCGGTCCAGTTTTTGCCCATTACGTACTATATCTTGGAAGACGCCGTCCATCCCTGATAACTCCAACCCTTAGTTATTTTCGTAGAAGTGCTGTCCTTTAGGTCGTCCATTCCCCACTAGGGAACGACCTGCTTGCTTTCACCTCTCCCCCTGGGGAGGGGATCGGAAGACGGTGGGCGTTCCATTCGATGATCAGCAGCATAGGAAGGGAGGGCCCCCGTACTAACCCGCCCCCATAGGCATTTTGTTCATTTGTTTTATTTTTCTTTCTTTTTGGGTGTTTATTAGTTTGCCCCCCCCTCCCCATCAATAAAAAAACCCCCAAAAACCTTATTTTGTAGATATTATGCCATTCTTTCTGTATTGGTTTTTACCGATTTTTTAACATTGTCTTTTTTATAATATTTAAACATGGTTATTACTTATATATAAAGTATATAAAGGTTTGTACCTTACCAAATACAAGGAATATATTGAGGAGAACATCCTCAAGCCAATACCTGGGGACTGGGAGGCGATGGAGGACAAGATCCTATCCTTCATCACTTCGGACATCCGGGCAAATCAGCTCAAGGGGATGAAAAAAAAAGGAAATGGCTGAGCTCCTCCAGAAACTGAATATACCCGCCAAGTATATACACCAGAGGAGCTTCGCGATGTGGGACGTACTGCTCCCCAACAAGGATGAAGCAGAAAAGTTCTCATGCACAGAACTTAAATGAGCAGGTATTAAGTTACTGCCAGAGTATCGGGCAGGAGAAGAATCCGAGTACAACTATTCAATGCTCCTGCTAATCTACGCACAGAACTGCTGGGAGCTTTCCTCAGTAATTTTGGAGAGGTGGAGCGGATGGACCCAGCACGCTCCAAAAACGGTGTCCACCTGGGAAGTTATACAGTAGCAATGCGTGTCAAAAAAGAAGGCTTTCTAGGCATACCAAATACAATATCTTTCAAGGAAGCCAACATAACAGTGGTGGTTGAGGGTCGGCGCCCTCACTGCTAGTCTTGTTTGAAGCAGGGCCACATGGCAAAGAACTGGCCCCAAAAAGCAGTTCCAAGCCAACCAGCGCCACAAGTAAACACAGTTCCAGTAGCGGGGGTGGCAACAGCCACTGAAACTAAGGAATCACTAACATCAGCCCTTGAGTTGGGAAAGCCCAAGGATCAATGGAGTACGGTGGCAGGGCGCAAACGGAAAACAGATCTATCTCCACATCAACCCAACCACCTGCTCAACAGCAGAATAACAGTCGCAGCCACGACGACAACAGCAACAACATAAGCAGCAGCAGCAACAACAACTGCTGCAGTAGCCAAAGCCGCAAAAGCAGCTGTTGTATTGGGAGTCCCAGCTTAAATGCTATCTAGGTAGTTTTTAGAAATAAAAAAAATAAGAATGTTTATTTTCTCATTAGCTTAGAAATAAAGAAAATAAGAATGTTTATTTTCTCATTAAATAGTTTAGCAGGGTTAGTTTTGACAGCTGTCAAACTCAGTCACCTTGAGTGGCCCAGATACAGTGCACCAGAAAGTGACCCAACTCCCAGCAAGATGGAGAACCAGCGAAGGAGAGAATATCATCGCTGGCCAAGGCAAATTCAGGTATGTTTGCATTGTATTTGTTGCGCATACACGTCATCGGAAACATCCCTAGGCAAAGCAAAAAGACATTAGAAGAATCACACACACACCCACATAAGAACATTGATAAGAACACACCCACACACGTATATATATATATATATATATATATAAGGACCTTTAGGCATAATACGCAAAGACACACACTAATGAATGTACAGTAATCAATGTACTTCTAACAGATCCCTTCTAATATAACCCAATATGTAACACAGCTGCAACAACAGTCAGACAAGCAGCAGCACGAACAGCCACCGCAGCAGCTTGAGCAGCAACAACCAACGGTCCCCATACCAATCGAGAAGAGGACCAAGCGGAGGAAAAACTGCTCCTCTGAGGATGAATCAGCTAGTGAGAGGGAAAAGAACCCAACCTCACCACTCTCCGGTTCACTTGAAATGCAGAAAAAGAAAAAGGGAAGAAAAGGTGGCCCCCACTCCCTGTGAGCATACACCACCCCAAACAACACAACCCACTTCCCCCTCCAAACCACACACTGCACCAACACCAGACACTGCTCCAACACCAGACATTACACCAACACCAGACACCACACCAATACCAGACACCACACCACACAAACACCTGTCCCCACAAAAATGCAGACTGAGCCACGACCCCAAAAAGAAAAGAGTGAACCCGGGAGGAGGAAAGACCCTTCAACTTCTCCCACTCACGGATTTACTGCATCAGAGACTCTTCCCCTTGAAATGATTTACACCACCGACAGAGAAAAAATTTAAAACCTCTGCTGGATTGCCAACAGATAGGGGGAAAAGACATTAATGTTCCCTCTAATTTCCGGACGCCCCACGGCTAACAACTTTTGTCAGGCTTCCAGAGGCTGCAAGACAAACTTATGGACAATGCTGGAGGTTGCTGAAGGGGCTGTTCCGGGAATTGAACTGATTAGAAAAAATGGCGCTTCTCTTGAGGAACTCTCAAAACAATGCAAGGGAAGGGTCCAACTGTTGGTTCATCCGTCACTTTATAGGGCCCTTAAATTGACTTTCCCTTTGGACGTTGGCGGCATTGTGAGAGAAGGTCAGGATATGAAAAACCTGACCACCTTGAGCATTGAATACAGTGTATGCGTCCTTTCCTCGACCGATTTCGGAGCTGAGTATAACACATCTTAAAGGTAGGTACCATGGCCTTGAATTTGGCTAGTCTGAATGCGAGGGGCTTGAGATCATCTTGTCCCTTGGAGTGGATGTGGCTGCGATTCAGGAGATGCATTTCGTTTCTTCTGTGGACTGTCAGGTGCTGGCGCAAGATTTTGAGGTTTTCTCAGCATATGGCAGCCCACGGGGGAAGGGAGTCTCCTTGCTTGTTAAACACACCTTGTCCGCGACGGTCGATGTTGTTCATAGGGATGCGGAGGGCAGGCTGGTCGTGGCCGATGTTACCGTAAAAGATTCTGTGTTTCGGGTGGTCACGTTTCATGCACCCAACACCGCTCGTGAGAGGGTCTCATTCTTCGGTCAGCTCGACACGTTTGTAGATTGTCAGAAGTGGGTAGTGCTAATGGGGGATTGGAATCCCATCTTAGATCCCAAGATAGAAAAGGTAGGAGGCGAAGCTAGAGGGTCGGAGAAGTGCGAGTTCAGCCTGGCTGATCTGATGGCTAGATGCGGTCTGGTTGACAGGTTTCGGGTCGAACATCCGGGGCGGGAGATGTGAACGTGGACCAATAGCGTTCTCTCCTATCCAAACACCTATTTGGACAGGATCTTAATTAGGAGAGGCGAATATCTATCTTGTCCCACGTTCACTTGGCTAGGCCAGACGGGCCATAAACTAGTCATGGCCCGGCTGAAGCTAGGAAATAGGCCTAAGTTAGCGGGGTACTGGAAGTTAAACACTTCCCTTCTGGAGATACAAGATTTCCAAGATCAGTTAAGAGAACTAATTAAAAAGGCATTAGTGGGGGCCGTTACCGGGAGTAAGTGGTGGTTAGGTCTCACAGCCAAGATCAGAAGCTTCTCCGTCAAGTATGCCCAGCGCCTCGCACTAGATAAGGCCAAGACGAAGAAGAAGCTAGAGCAGAAACTAGCTTGGGCTACGGGAGAGGGTGATAAGGTTAGTCAGGAACTAGCTAAGCGGGACCTTTTACGCGAGACTAGCGAGCATTACGAAGGCCAAGTAGTTAGAGCTAGGCTTAGAAAGATAGGCAACGAAGCAGTCAATTTTGATGCAGACGTGCACTGTGAGGTTTCTAGGCGTGGCTCGAACAAATACATTGCGAAAGTCAAACATCCGGATGGACGCACCCTGGAATAGACTCGGCAGATCTGCGAGGAGTTTCGAGAACATTTTGAGGAGCGTTTTACGCAGCAGCCCGATGAGTTTAGCGAATATTTGGCCGACTCTCTCCGCCTTGAGGTGACTAGAGCGGCTAGTTGCGAGGACCGGGTGATGGAGCGGGAAGTCTTTACTGCGCTGAAGCAGGTCAGCTGTGACAGATCGCCGGGACTTGATGGTCTGCCATACGAACTGTATTTGAGTCTGTCACCCATATTTCTGCCTCTTCTCACGGATGTTTTCAACCATTGGTTTGCTCAGGGATCCATCCCAGGGCAAGTCACCAAGGGAGTGATCACATTGCTGAGGAAAGGTGACGGGCATGGTGGGGAAGAGTTAGACGATTATAGGCCCATAACTGCTAAACACAGAGTTGAAGATTTTGGCCAAGGTCCTGTTGAATCGGCTGCAGGTTGTTATCGATGAGTTGGTTGAACCAGAACAGAACTATGTTGTGAAGGGGAGATCGATTCAGAACAACTTGCACCTGATCAGCACAATCCTAGAGGGGGAATAGATGACGACACAGAAGCCGGGCTGATCAACTTAGATCAGTCCAAAGCTTTTCATAGGGTCGACCATCGTTTCCTGGCATCTGTCTTAGAGGCCGCCGGTTTTAAACCAGACTTTTGCAAGTGGATCTCTGTAATATATCGACAGCCCATGGCTGTCCTGCAAGTCAACGGAAAGCGCTCGAAACCCCTTTGTTATCTCTTGGTCGGTTCGTCAGGGTTGTCCACTGTCGCCCCTGCTTTATGTCCTGGCCTTGGAGCCTCTGCTCCGCAAGCTGAGACATGAGGAGGAAAATTCGGCCCTGCGCGGAATGGCTCTGCCTGGCGGCTCAGCTGCCAAAGTATCCGCGTTCGCTGATGATGTCACGGTCTTTGTGTTGGGCTTCAGAGACATTGAGGTCGTGTCGGAGGCACTCGCACAGTACGAAAGAATCATGGGGGCCAAGATAAACTGCAGCAAGTAGGTAGGACTGCGGTTGGGCACTTGGAGTGTCAACGCAAACTTCCCGGCGCCCTTCAGCTGGACAGATGGCCCGGTCCGGATCCTCGGCATGTGGTTCGGAATGGATCTCCAGCTTGACAAGAATTGGTTGGAGGTATGGTCAAAGGTGAAGGCTCCAGTCAATTCGTGGCTTCCTAGGAAATTTTCCTGAAAGAGTAGAGCTGAGGCATGCGCCACTTACGTCTTTCCTCTCATCCTTTACAGACTGGCCATACTTCCCCTGCCTGCACAACACCTAAAAGCTCTTGTCGAACTCTTGTCCTCGCTCCTTTGGAAGTGTCATCGAGATGCTGAGAGGCTGGCCTTCCTGAGCCACTATATGCAAGATGACCAACCGTGGCACCCCGTGGTTACTGCCGCCTTCCCCGACCTCGTTCTCGACCCTTCTATCAAGAGCCGTTGCAGGCCGCGGGGAGAATCTGCCTACATGAAAGAGTGCCAAGCCGTGCTAAAACGACTACCAAGGTCCAGCGACCTTGTGACTGCTACCCGTAGGGAACTCCACAGGGATCTAGTGAAGGGGGCCGTCGACAACCCGCTATGCGCGCATTTGGGTTGGCAGCAGAGTGAAATCAGCTCCGCGTGGAGCTGGGCGCCAGGTTCGAGTCATCTGAACAATTCGGAGTTCTCACTGACCTGGCGATTTGCCTGAAATGCACTTCCACTGATCAACATACAATGAAGTTCCGCGTTTTTGAAGTCGCCTGATTGTCCCCGTTGTGGGACAACGGCCGTAGAAACTGCTGATCACGCTTTCTTCGATTGCCACGAACTCCGCCAGTATTGGTCGTATGGCAGCGAAGTGACGGCTCGCATCAATCCTGAGCATCCTCGCCCAATTACCGTATCCAATGTTGTGGACAACATGATGCTGCCGTGGGACCGGGAAAGACAAATGGTCAACGTTACAATACTGGCCATGGCGATAATGGTGATTTGGACGTCGCGTCTGCAAGGTTGCCGGGTGGTGTTGTCTTTTTCTGATCAAGATCTGATTTCATTCTTTAAACACCAACTACGGGTGAAGATCAGATGTGATAGAAGAAGGCTGCATCGTGCGGCATTTGACAGACGATGGAGACATGTGGCAAGCTTGTGTGTACGAAGAGGAGCCAAATTTGAATATGTGTTCCCCGCCTAGGTTCCGTAAAGTAAAATTAAACAAGTAGCCTCTCAGCTAGCTGAGTGTATGTTCCATGCCTCCCCGATTAGGAAGCCTCCAAGATCTCCATCCCCTTTTACTTGCAATTTTTGTTTTAACCCCTTCCTCTAAATGTTACCCATCTTGGAGAGAAAGAAATACAAACTAACCCCCATCCCTTACCCACAAAATTTTCTTTTCTCCATTCACCCCCATCTAGAGGGCATCCCCACCTAGAGACTGACCCGCAGAGGCAAGGCTTCTTTTACAAACCTAGTGAAATGGGCAGTCTATCAACTAGTCGGTGTTGGGAGGGTCCCACTAGTCACCTTTTGTTTTTTCTTCCCCTGCCCTCGACACAAATGAATTATTGTACCATTTTATTGTTATCTTTTTTGTTTTTACACATCAATAAAAAAATGTTTTAAAAATTGGTAGTTAAGTAGGACGTCCCCCAATATGAAAGGGTGAATGCGGTATTATGGTTAAAGAAGATACTAGCTGGGAGAAACTTTTGATTTTGTTTAGTTCTGGAGTGACAAGGATGACCAACGACCCCCACAATCCCCCCTTTTGAATTGGCCATATGCCTAAGTTTTTTGTTCATCGTTGATTTTGACTGTATTTTTAACATGAATAAAAGATTTAATATCTCAAAGTGTAGTATCTGTTCTCACTTGACTCTCGAAAAGACCTGAAGCGTCTCTCACTTGACCAGCTATTTTGGTCAAGTTCAAGGGTTTGTGTGTTTGGCCTCAAAGGACCGACCCCATTCTTTGGGTGAGTGGTCCTTAAGGCACTGTTGTGTTTCTGTTATTGTTGTTTTTATTAACTGTTTTTCCCTCTTTTTCAGATAGTTGAGTATCTGGACCCAACTTAAGTAGCCGGCAGGGCTAAGGGAAACTGATGTGCCTTTTTAGGCGAAGGTCCCCTTAGTTTCCGAATCGGCGGGTTGGGAAAGGGCACTGGGCCAACAACTAGGAGGAGGGGGGGGGGCTCTGCTTCTTCACCATTGGGGGCGCCCCTGGTGTGGAGGTGTCTGTGAAGGGTTCGGGGGGTGCCGTCCCCAGGGTCGCTGCCCCAACTCGGAAGGGTCGAGTTATGGTTCGTAGTCGGTTCCGGGGTCGCTACCCCCAGTGCGGAAGGTTCGAGTGCTGTTCCAGGGTTTGCCGCCCCCCATGCGGTCAGTTCGGGTGCTGTCGCCCCAATGGGTGGTCTCAGTGTGGTGGCATCCGGTGGTGTGATCGTTTCCAGCCCGGATGGTGCAGCGGCTTTAACCGGTGTCGCCGTCATGGACGCCGCGAGTGTGAGGCCTGCGACTGGAGGGGCTGCAGCCGGGGAAGAGGTGGTGAACGCCTAGAGTTGGTGTGTCCGGCGGACTCCAGGACGAGGAGCTGTGGAAGAGTAGGAGGAGGCAGCCGGTGGGGTGTTGGTGGGTGTTGGAGGAGGCAAGAACTGAATCAGAAGGAGTTCTGTGAAGTCCTCGTTCGGCTGACCTGCGAGGGCTGGTCAGTGGTTGTGGTTGTTGGGGGCGGAGGGCCACAGTGCTGGCGTGCCGGAGGGCAGGCTGCGTGGCGGGGTTCTGCTTTCGGAAGAGGACGACAACAGAGGTAGCAGGAGGGCCGGTATTAGAAGTGGGATCCGGGAGGGCGGGGGGGACGAGAGTGGAGGAGGAGCCTGGCAAGAGGGGGAAGAGGGACGGGGCCAGCTCCGCAGGCTGCAGCTGGAGGTGCGGCAGCAACCATAGAGGGGAGTTCCAGTGGCGGCTCATCTGGCTCCAGGAGCGGTGGGCGCGAGAAGCAGGGAGGAGGGGAAGGAGGATCAACAGGGATCCTGAGCATCCACAACCTCAGTCCCCCCAAGAGGAGTTTCAGATTGCCCCTCTCCTCGGCAGACGAAGATGGAGTGGGCGGAGATGGAAGTTGCAGTGGAAGGTCCAGTGGGGGACCCAGTGGATAGTGAGGGCGGGACGGCTGAGAAGCGGGAGGAGCAGGAGGGGTCGGCATCCCTGAGGGTGGTGCTCCCCCGGGGAGGGGTATCTACCAGCAAAACACCAGGCAGTGCGGTCGATTGGCCAGCCCTCCCAGCAAGCGATTGCTCGCCGATACCACCAGGGCAGAAAACACAACCACAAAAGCAGACGGCAGTCAGCACGCCCAGTGAGCCCATCAAGGAAACGACAACGGAGGGTCCCAGTTTACATTCATCCATCCCTTTATAGAGCTATTAAAATGATGTTCCCCCTGGACGTTGGGGGCCTGGCTCGAGACGGACGGCTTACGTCCGACCTGCTCATGGGCAGTCTCGGTCAGACCTTTGACGGACTTACTTCCGAAGATTTCAGACCCATCCTAGATGAATACTACTAGTTAGGGAAATATGGCCGCGCGCTTAAACCTAGCTAGCTTATTGCATTGCAGGAGACCCACTTTGTTGGGGACGGGGATTGCAGTGTGCTGGTGAACGACTGACGTTTATTCAGCATATGGCAGTTCCCATAGCGGTGGTGTTTCTGTTCTAGTGAGTTGCACCCTGTCTGCGACGGTTACCGTTGTTCACGTTGATGCCTGATGCTCATGGGAGGTTGGTCGTGGTCGATGTTGCCGTTAAAAGCGGCGAGTTCCGGATCATGGCAGTTTATGCGCCTAATGTCCGCAGCGAGAGGATTTCCTTTTTTTGGCAGGTGGAGGTGTTTCTCTCTTCGGGTCCAGAGCGGGTAATGTCAATGGGGGACTGGATTGCCGTCCTGGACCGCAATATAGATATGGTTGGGGGGAGGCTAGTGGGTCGGTCTGACCTGATGGTCTCGTGCAATCTGGTCGACAGGTTCCATCTGGATAACCCCGGGAGGGAGATGTGGACGTGGCAATCTAGCACGGCCATCCGTCCAAGTACATACTTGGGCAGAATGTTAATTTGAAGGGGCGATATAGATTTCCTATCTTGCCCCACGTTCCACTGGTTAGGTCATTCGGACCACAAACTTGTGCTGGCCCATTTGAAATTAGGTAATAGGCCTAGGTTGGCTAGCTACTGGAAGTTGAATATCTCCTTGTTGGAGTCGAAAGACTTCCAGAAGCAGCTGGCATCACTAATTAAGAGGGAGTTAGTGGGGGCGGTAACCGGGAGTAGATGGTGTGTTCACCTTGAGGCTACCATTAGGCACTTTTGTGTCCAATACAGCCAACGCCTCGCGCTAACTAGGGCTCGGACCAAAAGGCCCCTAGAGGATAGGCTGACCTGGGTAGTGACAGGGGGTTAGCTCTAGTTAAGGAGGACCTGAGTCGCTTGGCTAGCAAGCGATATGCAGGTAAGGTAGTTAGAGCTAGGTTAAAGAGTCTCCAACGAAACCGTGAATATTGACGCTGTTGAGCCTGGGGCCGCCTAAAGACGTGGCTCGGATGAGTACATTCGGGAAGTGAAAAACCTGGACGGGCGCACTCTCGCATCGGCGCGACTGATTTGCAATGGGTTTCGGCAACATTTAATGGATCGCTTCACCCAACTACCCAGACTCTGCGGCCAGGAGTTTGGCAGCTATTTAGCTGGCTTGCCCCGCCTTACTGTTGCCCGAGCAGGTAACTGCGAGGGGGTGGTTACGGAGTTTGAGGTCGTCACTACGTTGAAGCAGATTGGCTACAACAAATCTCCGGGGCTCGATGATCTGCCCTACGAGTTGTTCTTGAGGCGGTCGTCCATGTTTGTGTACCTTTTGACGGGCGTGTTTAACCACTGGTTTGCTCAGGGCTCAATCTCGAGGCAGGTAACCAAAGGTGTGGTCACGTTTCTGAAGAAGGGGGACCAACATGGAGGGGGGAATCTAAACAACTATAGACCCATTAGTCTGCTTGATGCAGATTTCAAGATTTTATCTCGCGTTCTTGCGAACCAACTGCAGGTTGTTATCAGTGACTTGGTCGATCCAGATCAGAACTACGCTGTGAAGGGTCGATTGATTCAAAACAACTTGCACTTGGTGCGCACGATCCTAGAGGGTTTAGAAGCTGACACAGAAGCTGCGCTGATCAATTTAGATCAGTCCAAGGCGTTCGATAAGATCAACCATGGGTTCTTGAGATCTGTTGTAGAAACCGCCGACTTTGGTCTGGACTTCCGCAAGTGGATCTCCGTTCTGTATCGTGATCCCGCGGTAGTGGTGCAAGTTAATGGAAGGTTATCGGAGTCCTTTGTGGTGTCTCCGTCGGTGCGCCAAGGGTGCCCGCTGTCGCCTCTGTTATATGTCCTGGCGTTGGAACCTTCCTTCGCAAGTTAAGGGACGAGACGGCTAGACCAGTCCTGCGCGGACTAGCTCTACCTGGTGGAAAATTTGCCAGGGTGTCTGCATATGCTGATGATGACACCAGTAATGGAGGCGATCGCTGTGTATGAAGTTGTCACGGGGGCTGTAATCAATCGCAGCAAGTCCGTTGGCTTGCGGTTGAACCGTGGCAAACTCGCTTCCAGGTGCATTCGGCTTGACTGATAGCCCGGTCAAAATTCTTGGGGTATGGTTCGGACCGGGTCTCCAGCTGGACAAGAATTGGTCGCAGGTACAAACAAAGGTTGAGTCGTCAGTGATGACTTGGATTCGGAGGAAACTGTGCTTAAAGGGTCGTGCGGAGGCATGTGCAACGTACGTGTTTCTGCTGATCCTTTAACCGCTTGTCTGTTCTTCCTCTGCCTGCGGATCGCTGTAAGGCTTTAAAGCAACTCCTGTTCAAACTCCCTTGGGTGGGAGGAAAGCCGTATATCCGTAGACAGGTCTGTACGCAGAAACTTAGTGAGGGAGGCTTAGGAACGCCGGACTTGCAGAGTCATAAGTATGCTGAGAGATTGGCGTTCCTGAGTCGGACACTGTTAGAGGAAACATACTGGGTACCAGCTGTGGAACTTGCGTTTCCGCGGCTCATATCCGTCCCTGCCAATGAAGGTCGCCGAAGACTGGTAGGGGAATCGTGTTACTTCACCGAATACCGAGCCGTCCTTAAGGCATTGCTGGGGTCCAGTGACCTTGCACGGTCTAGGAGGAGGCTATATGAAGATTTAGTGGGGAAAACCGCAAAAGATCCGCTGGTGAAGCAGCTACATCTGTCAAGGGGGGAGGTTCTCTCGCTGTGGAGTTGGACTCCCGCCAGTGACTTTCTCAACAATGCTGAGTTTTCGGTCACGTGGAGGTTCATCCGGGACACGCTGCCGCTCTTTGGTAGACTAGCCGGGGACTGCAGGGATAGAGAATACTATTATCCCCCCTGCCCGTGCTGCAGCGGTTGGGAGGAGGAGACAAGAGAACACGCATTCTTTCTTTGCAGCGGAGTTCGGAGTCTCTGGGAGAGTGTCGGAGAGGTGGCGGCTCGCACCAACCCAGAGAGATCGGTGCCATCAGAGTTTTTTTTTCTGTCTGTTTCGATTTACTCAAAACCGCACACACCTCGTCTTCTCATGTATCGTTCTCTTCTTCCTCTTCTACTTCTTGCTCTTTTTCTTCTTTTTTCTTCTCAGTCGTCAGAAGCGTCGTCTTTGTCTTGACTACGTTTTTCCTTCTCCCTCCTTGCTCACAGTGACCCGTTTTTATGCTAAGCTGAACTCTCGTGTGTGCAAGAGAACACGAGATTTTGCGTGATTACTTGGCAATATTAACCGGCCGCCGCCATCTTGCCATTTTTCTTTGGACGTGCCCGCTTTGCAGAGTGCACACCTCGAGCGTTTGTCAGGTAAGCCCGTCTGTTCGCAATTTATTACACACTCCCCCCTGATCTCATTATCACAGAAAGAGCAGGGAGGCGGTGGCCTTTTTCTTCGAGTGCTTCTTCGGAGAGGGGGATTCGGGGCTTCATCATCATCTGCGCTGTCTTCCGTGACACGAAGGTCAGCGAACCTAAAGCTGAGCATCGCAGTATCACTGTCCGGGTCTTCATCATCAGAAGGAGGGTCAGTACTTCGAAGGCTACCACTCTCAGTGTTGCTGTGCGTTGAAGCCGTCATGAACCAGAATGATGGGTCGCTGGTCACGTATTCAATTTCACTATCTTCGTCAAGCGGCAGCTGCGTTTGGAATACTGATCTAAAGTCTTTAATATGACGAGGTACTCCATCAACTCGCACCGCCTGCGGGCTGATCACTTCAGTGACATGACCGGTTCCGTAGCGAGTCGTGCACTTGCCTCGGGGTTTTTTAACCCAGACGACATCTCCTTTTATGTTCTTTTGTGGTGGCTCCGGTTCGGGTAGTGAGCTGCTCTCCAAACCTCTCACCCTGACACGGTATGTATGTAGCGCGTTGGCTGGCGCGGTGGAGAGTGAAACATCGTCCTTAGGGGTGACGTTGTACCAATAGACTGCTTCAGGTACCGTACACCCCTTCCGCGCTGCGATTGTCTTAACAGTTCTGTGATTGCGCTCAATAATCCCGTTTCCACTGGGAACATGGGCACACCGAAAACGCAGATGGACACCCCAGCCATCTGCAAACTGTTTAAACGGCTCACTAACAAAAGCGGGGCCATTGTCGGTGAGTATCTCAGAAGGAGGGCCACGCTCGAGGAACACACCTTCCAACTCATGGATAATGGCAGCCGCGTCCTGCCGGCGAAGGGGCCGCCACAATGAAAACCTAGATGGTCCAGAGTCGATAAGCGTCAAAAAATGCCTCCCGTTGTAGTGCATTATGTCCATCGCAATCCTATCCCAATTACGCTTCACACTGAGTATTCCCTTCTTCCACCGGACAGGTGCTGGGTTGATCGATCGGCAGGTGTTGCAGCTTCCCACAACAGATTTCACAGCCCTCCGAGACACAGAGGGGTCAACCAATCTGGCGAAGTAAAGCGTTCGGTTTACACCGGGGTGCCCGCTTTGGCAATGGACATCATTAATTTTTTTTTATTTTTTTTTTTTTTTTATTACATTTTCACCCCAAACAAGGCACATTGCCACTTTGGTGTAGGGGGCTACTATCAGGGGAAACATCTACTGGGGTACTATGTAGGGATTAGGGCAGCGAGATGTTGGTTCACGTTGCACTTGAACTTATGCATGTCAGTACAGTTGGGGAAGCAGTGACCCGGAATGGAATTCCAAAGTCTAGCAGTTCTGGGGAAGAAACTACTGGAGTAGAAGGATCTTTTACATCTAGGGATCTCTACAGTGTGGGGGTGGGATTTTGCAGCTTGTCGGGTCTGTCGAGGGTGTTCACGTTGTGGGGGCACAAGTGCTTGCAGTTCCTCAGAGCATTCACCATTATAATACTTGTAGAACAGGCAGAGGGATGCAACGTTTCGACGATGGGACAGAGGCTGAAGTTTTGATGCCAGTTTAGGGCCTATCAGATTTGCGACTCTCTTTTGAACCCTGTCAAGGAGCGAGAGACTAGTAGCCGATGCACCGGCCCAAATATGACAGCAATACTCCATACATGGGCGAATAGTGGCCTTATAGAGGTACAGGATACTTTCGGGTGTTAAAAGTTTTCTAGCACGGTAGAGAGAGCCCACCTTCCTTGCAGCGGCCCTGGCAATGCCCTCGATGTAACTGTTCCAACTCATGTTTCCAGTGAACGTTAGGCCAAGGAGCTTGAGAGACGTACTCTCAGATAAAGAGTCGTTGGCCATTGCTATAGGTGGTAGAGAAGGTTTCTTGTAATTATTGAATGAAACCAGTTTTGTCTTGGTGGCATTGAACGTGACCATCCATTTTTGTCCCCATTCCACTACTGATTGGAGGTCATCCTCTAGTGTTTCTGCCATTACTTTAGATATATGTTCGTTTGTTTTCCTGTCGTGCCTGCTATAGAATGTGGTGTCATCAGCATATATCCCCATCTCAGAGGCAATCTTGTCGGGGAGGTCATTTATGAATATCAGGAACAGCAGAGGTCCCAGGATAGATCCTTGGGGCACTCCCGCATTTATATCATATTGTTTAGATGTACGACCGTCGAGGACAACCTGGATTTTTCTCTTATCTAAGAAGGATTTAATTACGTTAAGTATTCTACCAGTGATACCGTAAGATCTAATCTTCCTGAGGAGACCCTCATGCCATACCCTGTCAAAAGCCTTAGATATATCTAGAGCTACCGCTCTTCCCTCTCCCGCTTTGTCCAGTGAATGGTATATGCGTTCAGAGATTACAGTGAGGATGTCTGCCGTGGAACGGGCTTGTCTAAATCCATATTGACGGTCGGTCGGAAGTTTAGCATCTGTAAGGTGCTGGACTAGAGCATGGTTAATTAAGGTCTCAAATATTTTGGCAAAAAGTGGGAGGAGGCTAATAGGGCGATAATTTAATGGGTCAGTTCTTTCGCGAGAATTCTTGAATACTGGTACTACAGAAGCAGTTTTCCAACAGCTCGGAAAGCAAGATTCATTAAGGCATTTGTTGTAGAGTTTGGAGAGAACTGGAGCTACTTCGGCTGAGCACTTTTTTAATAGCACAGCTGGGATGAGGTCGGGTCCACATGCTTTGGAAGTGTCAAGGTTTTTTATGATAGCATGCACCTGAGCAGGGGTGATTTTCAGGTCTTCTAGCGTGGCGTCTGTCCGCATAGGAAAGTCAGGTAGGGGGTGGTTTAGAGGGTCCAGTGTGGAGTTTGAGGCAAACCGACTGGCAAGCATGTTAGCCTTCTCGGTTGCTGAGCAAAGAACCTCGTGATTGTTGGTTAGTGGGGGAATTGTTGATTGCCCATTATTTACTACACTGTTGTAGATTTTTCAGAAGTCACGAGTTCCTAGTTTTTGTGCTTCGATGCGTTTTTTCGTGGTTTCCGTAAATTCCCTCTTAGCTGTCGCTATTTCTTTCTTAACGTTACTTCTAGCTTCTATGTACTTCTGTCTGTTTGAACTGGACTTATGTCGATTAAACCTGCGGAATGCATGCTGCCTTTGAGCAATGGCAGTTGCGCAAGTCGAAGTAAACCATTGGGGAGAGTGGGGCTTGCTATAGAATTTCCGCATGGGAACATGCGCTTCGATTGCAGTTTTGAACCATTCAGTGGTCTCGGTTGCACACTGTTCAGCAGGAAGAGAAAAAATATTTCCCCATGGGGCATCTCTGATAAGATCTCTGATAGCTTCCCAGTCAGTCTTTTTATAATATCTCATTGTTTTGAGCACTGGCTCTTCAGTTTTGGGTCTAGAGTTTAGGGCGATTTCAACCATTATCACTGCATGATCAGCGTTCCCAGTTTTTGTGATGGACATTAAAGTCGCCAAATACATGTACTTGGGCGCTAGTGTCGAAGGAGAGTGCTGTGTCTATGCTGTCAGATACTTTGTTTATTATGGTGCAGTCTTGGGTCGAGGGAGAGCGGTAGAGAAAGTAAAAGTAGCTAATGTTGTGTTGCATGATTAGTCTAAAGCACATAAAGGCTTGATCATCCGTTTCTAGGTTTGTTTCTCTAGTCAAGGGAAGGGTATTACGAATGTAAACTCCAAGTCCGTGCATATGTCTGTCAGAGTCCTTACGGCAGAGTGGGAGATATCCAGGCATGTTAAAGTAGTTAGAGGGGATGGAGGAGTGTAGGTTAGTCTCACTTAGTGCTAAGATATCCGGGGTATTTGTTAGGAGAAATGCTTCAACATCAGCTAAATTAGTTCTAAGCCCACGGATATTTGTGAATGCAAGCCTCAAGGGAGGAGGCAAGTTGGATTTGTTTGACCCTAAGCCTGGTTTAAGCTTATTTTTAGATTGTACTGTCATCATGTTTTTTTTTAACGAGTTTCAGTTGGGTTAGGGGAAGCCGAACAGGAGGTTATGCAGAATATCACACATGCATCACAAGTAGACCATCAGCTGACCCTCCATCAACTAGGACTGTGGCCTCAGGAAAGCCCACCGGGGATGAGTGCAGGGTCCCTTTCCATGCGCGCCATGGCACTGCAAACATCCCGATATTATTCAACTGTTGATGGAGCAGCCGCTCTAAGCGCTACCAAAGAGTTAGGGCTCCTGTACTACCAGTCGGAAACAGCAGCCAGTAACTGTCAATCCGGTACCCTCAACCCATCGGAGGAAGATCAACCCAATCTAATTGCTCAGGCATATGTGGTACTCAAGCATTCTCAAGTGCCCAGCTTTAGGGGTGGGGTGTGTCGGGAGTGGGGAAACGGCGTTCATTGCCCTAGACAAGAAACAAGATCTACCACTGGGTGTTTCTGTCGAATCACTGTGATAGTATCTCTGCGCCTGACTAATAGGCAAAGAAGGAGTATGGAAGCCGGGCGATAGGCAGGACCTATCTACTCCTTAAGCATTTTAGGTTTGCAAACCGGTAATTTGATTGAGTCACCAGCTCTAGGAAGGTTGTCATCCAAGACTGAAGAGGCCTCCCTCCTCTTTGGTTTGGTTTCAGAGTTTTCCTTCTCCTAGACGGATGATCTGGAAAGATCTACTGGGTCCGTCACCACTGAGAGGGTTTGCTCCGCGCCTGGGTTCTAATCCAGGTATTTCTGCGACCCCGCGTGGTTAGTTAATGTTATTGGGTTAGTTTGTAGAGGTTATATCTGCTAAAATAGTTACACTCCTCAAAGTGGATTAGGGACATTGTTATTTCATTGTTACTGGATAAAGAGGTTGAGTAGAGCTCATGCAGTGTAAGCAACTATGATTGTAAGGAGGCTTGTTAGGAGGAGATAATGTGGTTTGAGGCTTTCTCTTTTGTATATATATATATTTTATTTTTTCCTTTTATTTTTATTTATTTATTTATTTATTTTTTATTCATGTGAGCTTGGGTCTAGTATAATATTAGAGTGTGAGTAGGTGTTAAGAATTGAACTACGAGTTGTGCCCAAGCTATATTTTAGATGATAGCAGGGCATGAGATGCGAGTGCAAATATAGTACGGGTAAAAACAGTAAGTTTTGAGTCATGTGTAATTTGGTAAATAGATATATGGGCTGGTTTTAGTAGGTAACCTGGTTAAAAAAAGCATTACTATGCTTCCATTTCCATTGTTACTGGGAGAGGGTATAGGTAAAAATTCGTGCTGTGAAAGCAGCTAAATTTGCTACAGTATTGGATTTGGGAGAGACGAGTTAATGTATGGTTAGATATAGTTTTGTAAGTTTAGGAATGGATGATTAGATATGGTTTAGTAGGTTTAGGATAAGGATAAAGTGTTAGGGTATGATTTACTTATTATTAGAAATTCTGATTTGGTGCCCAAACCGAATATTTAGTAAGACTGAAAGATAAGATATGCTCAGTATAGATACAAGAGAACATTTGATATGGAGCACAGTTATACCTGATAGATATAGGTTATTGCATATGTTGTAAATATAGTTAAATATAGATGGATGGATAAGTAGTAATGTATACGAATGCATGGAATTTTGGACAATTTGAGTAAGTTGCCTTTAGACTACAACGAAGGAGAATGACTTCGCCTTTCTCTTAATATCCGGAAGTTTTTATTTCAATGAGTACCGGTTTAGTTTGTGTAATGATTATTGCAATACTATCTCTTAATAAAGAGATATTAATGGTTGCTGTTCATTATAGATTACTTTAAGTCAATGTATAGGACTATGGCTAGTAAGTATTTACTTAGAAGCTTGGTTATGGGTTAGGAGTTTTAATCAGGGGAATACCTAGGAAATTTTGGTTGTTAATGGGTATCGATTTTCAAGTCTGTTAGGGTCAAGGGCGGAGAGTAAGGACCTCTCTAAGTTACGTGAAATGGATTAGGTTTAGTGGAAACTTGAGAAATAGAGCAGTTTGATTTGTTAGTGATCAGGAGAAAGAGAATTTAAGTAAAAAATAAAAAGGTTTGTCATGCAAAACAGACGATGCAGTCATCTTGGAGGTAAAGTATCTATAGGGGGTACTTAGTATACAACCAGCAGTATTTTTCAGTTTTGAGAGGAATTTTAGGTGCAATAGTTTCATGGTTTGTTGTACAAGTCCGTAGTCTAGGTCAGGGATGAAGCACTTCTAATATTGCAACTGGGTGTATCTAATTTTAAAAGTAGTTGAATAGAGTATTATGAGGTGTTCTACTTAGCTTAGGGAAAGAAAGGAAATTTAAGGTAATATTCAGAGTGATATAAGCAATTTCATGAGGATCAGATATATGATCACTAGATGTTATGCTGCTCAGAAGAATTCTTGTATCTATTCAGAAGGATGTCTTGGTGATATAAGGTCTGATACATTAAGAGTCTGAGGATACATGAGGTTGTGAGCTGATGAGGATTCAGTACAGGCGATTATATATAGTTAACAAAGGTGGTTTAGTTAGTACGCACGTATTGTACATATAAGTATACTGCTTCAGTTCTATCCTCTATTGTAAAGGAAACCCCGTCTGCATTTTGATTGGCAATTTTGTCAAGAGAGGAAATTTAAAACAGCTTATCTAATTTTTCGTATTTTGATGAAATGATGGATCAAGAGCAAAGGTGTCCGGAAACGAAATGGCAGTGTACAAGTAAGGGGGGGAGGGTCACTGATATCTTATTAGCGTTATTTTAATTGAGAAAATTAACATAAAAAAAAAAAAAAAAAAAAAAAATCGCCTTGCGATGGCTGATTTATATTAAGTAACGTACTTAAATAAAGTTTTCATATCCTCTAAATAAATACGCATAATTTCTTTTTTTTTTTTCTTTTTTTTTTTTTTAACCGAGTTTATCTTTACTATAGCATTGACTTATTTAAGTGAGATGGGTTTTGTAAACTGCGAAATGGTCTATTTAAATGGAGAAAATTATCGGTTACAATATGCCTGGAAATGTAAAGAATATTTGCTTTAAATTTCATGCTAAACAGTTAAAGATTTTACTTATCTTTGGTTTTCTTTTCTTGGACACTCGAGACTAAAGACCAGGGTGGTCGTTTCTCTTGGCCCCGAAAGGTCAAATGGCATTTGTGGTACCAAGATGCTATCTAATTCAGTAGAGGACTGGGTAGGCTACTTTAGGGGGAGGGGGGTCACTTGGTGAAAAGTTTTCCAATTGGCGGCGCGACGATGCTTCCTCGCTTGTGTATCGTTTTCAGAGATATTAATGTTAACAATTGAAATACGCGTTCAAACAAATATGATGGAAATAAAATAATAGCATATATAACATAAAATAATAGTATATATAACGTAAAATAATAGCATATATAACGTACAAGGTGAAAAGCGGAAAAACTGAAAAGGAAATATGCAGTTATTACAGCTTTCGAAAAGAATTTAAATCATATTCACCGTAAGGATTTGTTGAAATAAGTTAAACCGCCGTGAAGGAAAACCATCAATAAATTAATGAATGGTAGAGTTTCAGGTTTAACTCAATAAATCTAATTATTTATATACGTTTTTTTTTTAAATATATGCAATAATTGGACATGCAATAAGTCTGGATTTCTTACAAGGTGGAAATGATTTTGAAATAAAGTTTTCATATCCTCTAAATAAATACGCATAATTTCTTTTTTTTTTTTTTTTTCTTCTTTTTTTTTTTTTTTAACCGAGTTTATCTTTACTATAGCATTGACTTATTTAAGTGAGATGGGTTTTGTAAACTGCGAAATGGTCTATTTAAATGGAGAAAATTATCGGTTACAATATGCCTGGAAATGTAAAGAATATTTGCTTTAAATTTCATGCTAAACAGTTAAAGATTTTACTTATCTTTGGTTTTCTTTTCTTGGACACTCGATACTAAAGACCAGGATGGTCGTTTCTCTTGGCCCCGAAAGGTCAAATGGCATTTGTGGTACCAAGATGCTATCTAATTCAGTAGAGAACTGGGTAGGCTACTTTAGGGGGAGGGGGGTCACTTGGTGAAAAGTTTTCCAATTGGCGGCGCGACGATGCTTCCTCGCTTGTGTATCGTTTTCAGAGATATTAATGTTAACAATTGAAATACACGTTCCAAACAAATATGATGGAAATAAAATAATAGCATATATAACATAAAATAATAGCATATATAACGTAAAATAATAGCATATATAACGTACAAGGTGAAAAGCGGAAAAACTGAAAAGGAAATGTGCAGTTATTACAGCTTTCGAAAAGAATTTAAATCATATTCACCGTAAGGATTTGTTGAAATAAGTTAAACCGCCGTGAAGGAAAACCATCAATAAATTAACGAATGGTAGAGTTTCAGGTTTAACTCAATAAATCTAATTATTTATATACGTTTTTTTTTAAATATATGCAATAATTGGACATGCAATAAGTCTGGATTTCTTACACGGTGGAAATGATTTTGAAATAAAGTTTTCATATCCTCTAAATAAATACGCATAATTTCTTTTTTTTTTTTTTTTTCTTCTTTTTTTTATTTTTTAACCGAGTTTATCTTTACTATAGCATTGACTTATTTAAGTGAGATGGGTTTTGTAAACTGCGAAATGGTCTATTTAAATGGAGAAAATTATCGGTTACAATATGCCTGGAAATATAAAGAATATTTGCTTTAAATTTCATGCTAAACAGTTAAAGAGTTAAAACAGTTAAAGATTAATATGCTCCGGGCTGAGTCTATGTCCCACTGCAGCGCAATTTACAGGTGCTGACTCGTTCACTTCTTTTGGCAGGTCTAGCCAACGGCGTGGCACTCTGGTCAGACGATCCGCCTGATTCAAACAGGACTGCACCAGTGTCACATCTATGACCAAGTCGTATTCCTTAGTGGTTTCAGTTAGGGTAGCAAGCCGCCTCCGGATCAACATTTCGGCCGACGCCTTCGTTGTCAGACGTGCTTTTCCGTTCAAGGCATTGGTCATCCACCGATGCACACACGTGGAATCCGTGATGATGTGAAGGATTCTAGCCTGCCACTGAAGCGCTAGATTGACTCCTTTCAGTGTAGCATCGAGTTCAGCTAGGTTTATATGCTTGGCGTCATTCTCCGGCCGAAGCCAGCAGGCATCTTCTATTATCATTCCGTCGACCGCCAGAGCAACGCCAAGGGCAAGTGAGCTGGCGTCTACCCAAACTGTAAATTCACTCCCATCGACGCACCAGCTCCCCCGTACAGGGTCATCATTGGTCACTCTGGCCACAACTTCCACCAGCATGCTTCGCAGGGCAGGATCATGCACCTCATCGTCCCATCCAGTTGACATAGAAGTTGCCCGTCGCTTTATGGCCGCTACAGCCACTCGGAGCCACCCACACACAGGGAAGTGACCCACCAATTTTCCGCAAATGGAAAACGTGCTCCGACGTGTGATGGTAGATGGGATTTCCGGGATTTCACCACTCCTTCCCCATTGAAGGCCATCTGCACTTCCGCTCACCTGCAGTCCGAGCACTTTCGCCCCGTCCTGTAGCCGCTCCGGCTCCTTGCACGACAATCCGAAGTGCTCGAAGTGTTCTTTGACCGCCTGGGCAGACAGGAGGCTCTCATTGACAAAAATGTTGTCTATATACGACGATGTCGCATGTTGCACCGCTTCATCTTGACGCCGGATCGCCTGCATGATTGCTGTCATGATGTTAGGGGCTACATTCAGGCCGAATCCTAGCCTGGTCAAGCAATAGCGAGTTCCTTTGATCACCACCGTCTGGAACGGCCACAGCGATTTCTCAACACGTATTTGCAAGTACGCTCTTCGCAAGTCCAGTATGGCTGCTTCCGCACCCTGCTGCCGCCACTCCCGTAGTTTATGAGAACACAGACATCAGCCCCCGCAGTGTGTGGGTCAACGTATTCATTAAGTTCCCGGTAATCAAGAACAGGTCGAACTTTCTGCTTGTTCTCTTGTCTGACAGCCATCAGGGGAATTAGCCCCCGCGGGGGCCCGAGCTCATCCTCTGGGTATGGAACTAACCAGCCATTATCCAGCCACACTTGAAGTTCTGCCTCGTACTGCCCCCTAAGCCACGCAGGAGGGGGATACTCTGTAAGTCGATTCCGCAATGACACTGGTGGCTGGTCGCCTGCCCATTTCCAGGACGCTGTCCAAGTGTTTGTGCCCTTATCGTATTCTGCATGGAAGTCGGGCTCATCGAGAGTGATTGCTGCACACATTTGTTTGTTTGGTCGAGAGAAGCTCACATCACCGGCGCCGTTCACAGTAATTCCGCCTAGCTGTGTGATAGTGTCCATTCCAAGGAGAAGGTCATATCCGAGCAGCTCCCCATCGACCACTAACACCGTCACAGCAACCGGAGAGCCATTGCCAATGCTGATATGAACAACGCTGACCCCACAACACACCAATGAGCCTTGGCCGACAGTAAGTACAGGGATCCTTCGTTTCTTCCATGTGGCGCAATATTCCTTTCAAAGAAGGGTTTGGGTACAGCCGGTGTCAACCAGCGCTGAACGTTCACATCCATCAACTTCAACTGTTACTGCAGGCAGCGCTTTGTTCAATGCCGTGTTGGGGAGGGTGCTAGCGCTGCGGCGTCCTCCCCTTGCCCGGACAATTCCGCGCTACGTGGCCTGGCTTATTGCATTGGTGACACCGTATTACTTGTCGTGCTCTATAATTAGGGGTGCGCCTTGTACCGCTTTTGCAGTCTCTGGAAAAGTGGTTGGGGCCACCACAGGTATAGCATCGTAGACCCTTCGTTGGCGAGTCTAGAGTGTCAACAGCTGCGGAGACTAGTTCTCGATCGTCTTTCAAGATATTTCGTGCTCTCGCCAATAACTCCTCCAATCCAATCTCAGTGAGTCTTGACGATGCTCGCAGCAGTCGACTTGCCTCATCCGGAAGTCCCGACAAAAAGGCGCATGCCAATATGCGATCACTTGCACCACCGAAGGGAGTGGCAAGCTTTTTCAAGTCGGCCATGTAGACATCCACTGTCTCCCCCGGCCCAATTCGGCGTTCGGAAAACTGCCTCCAGGCGACAAAAGGTTTGTACCAAATGCCCCGTATAGCGCTTGTGTAATCTGCTCCATGGTCGGATCCTCCCCTAGCTGCTGGTACACGGCATAAGCCCCTTTAGTGAGTCTCAATGGGATAACCATAGCTGGGTCTTTAATCTTGCACAACCGGCAAACGTGCTCAGCCTTTTCCAGCCATTCGACCACCGAGGAACCAGTGGGGGAGCCATCGAATTCCGGAATTAATCTGATGTCAAATTTCTCCATACCAAAGCCGGAATAGCTTGTAATCAGAGTTTTTTTTTCTGTCTGTTTCGATTTACTCAAAACCGCACACACCTCGTCTTCTCATGTATCGTTCTCTTCTTCCTCTCCTACTTCTTGCCCTTTTTCTTCTTTTTTCTTCTCAGTCGTCAGAAGCGTCGTCTTTGTCTTGACTACGTTTTTCCTTCTCCCTTCTTGCTCACAGTGACCCGTTTTTATGCTAAGCTGAACTCTCGTGTGTGCGAGAGAACACGAGATTTTGCGTGATTACTTGGCAATATTAACCGGCCGCCGCCATCTTGCCATTTTTCTTTGGACGTGCCCGCTTTGCAGAGTGCACACCTCGAGCGTTTGTCAGGTAAGCCCGTCTGTTCGCAATTTATTACACAGATTGAGCATATGTCGTCGACACTGTGGACACGCCGTTTACTAGGGAGAAACAGTTGGTGTTTCTAGTGATCCTAGCTGTAGCTAGGTTAGTGGTGTGGGTTTCGCTTCTGAACATTGTCTATGAGCGGCAATCTGTTTCGGATCAAGATCTGGTTGTTTATTTTAAGCATCAACTTAAAATGAAAATCAGATGTGATTGGGAAAGATTGCACCGCATAGACTTTGATAGAAGATAGGTGCACAACACTAGCTTGTGCATCCGACGAGGCGCTAAATTTGAGCTCGTGCTCCCGCCCTAGTGGTTATTGGTCAGATGGTGCTGGAGTTTCTTTTTTCGGAACATAGCCTTTTTTGACAAGACACAGTCTTCTCGGGTAGAGCGTAGTTAGGCAATAGTAACCACCTGGAGTGGAAAATGGATACTTTATTAGGGCCTAGTCTAGGATAAGTATGTGTGTCGATCCTGTTCCTTACTTTATTTTTTCACCGACACTAGGAGAGCTTCGAAAGATGCCCAGCCCACCTGTTTGTTTTGTCCCCGGTCTACTTTGCCCTTTACGTACTATATCTTGGAAGACACCGTCTATCCCTGACGACCCAACCCTATGTTATTTTCGCGGAAGTGCTGTCCCCTAGGTGCCCAATACCCCATTAGCGAATAACCTGCTTGCTTTCACCCCTTCCTTTGGGGGGGGGGGACTGGAAGACAGTGGGCGCTCCATTTAACGATTAGTGAGTAGGTAGGGAAGGACCCCTTACTAACCCGCTCCCATAGGCATTTTGTTTAGTTGTTTTATTTTTCTTTCTTTTTTGAGTGTTTTCTAGCTTGCCCCCCTCTCCTTCATCTCACCTCCATATATATATATATATATATATATATATACATATATATAAAAAAAACTCTTTGTTTTGTACATATCTAATTTTGTTTAGTGAAACTGTAAATATTTTATCTTGTTTTGTAAATATTATTATGCTTTTTGTTCATTGTAAATATTTGAATTCTTTTTTCTTTTAGAATGAATGTCGCCCGCCATCCCGTAAGCTGGGGAGTTGATGTTTTAAGTAGGTCCTGGTAAGAATGTAGGCGGTTGCTATAGTATGATAGCGATTCTAGAATAGTTATACCTAATAAAGTGCTTGTTTTTACAAGTCTAGCTTAGTTCAGCAAAGACCCCGTTTTTTCCCCAATCCCCCTTACTGGCCTTGGTGCCTAAGCGCTTTCGGACCCCAAATGAGGCCTTGGCAGTAGATAATGCCAAGGCCGGGGCCGAAAAGCTAAATAACTATTTTCTGTCTATTGGCGGAAATGTCCGAAAGCAATCAGATTTGATCAATGTGGAAATATTTTCCTTATATCAAACAATTGGGTAGGGAAAGTGGTTGATGAAAAATAAATCCCAAAATCCATGGCTGATAAAAACAAAAGCATCCCTCTCAAAACCTTTAAAAGAAACCATTCGTCCGACTGACCTCTCAAGCTCATATGAAGAACAAAAATTCAAAACTAGAAAAACCGCTCCAACTATAGACGAAGGAAACTTCCTATTATTCTTGGTCATTGAATTAATCGAAAATAAAAAAATTGGAAGTTTATCACCTTTCCTAATAGAAAAGATATTATCCACAAAAAGTAAACCAAAAATGATCAAAAAAACAAAAGACGGAAATCTACTAGTTGAGATTACCAATCTTAGAGATGCTCAATCTCTACTCAAAATGAAGAACTTCCATGAGTACAAGTTCAAAGTCTTTCCCCATAAAACACTGAACACTTTGAAAGGAGTAATTCGAAGTTATGAACTATCGCTAGCAACTGAAGAAGAAATAAAAACCGAATTAGAAAAACAAGGAGTAATCAACCACATCCACATAAACATAAAAAGAAACAATAAAATAACAACCAACACATATATATTAACGTTTAACAAATAAACAATACCAAAGGAAATAAGAATTGGCTACTTAAATGTAAAGTAGACTAATATATCCCAGCTCCATTAAGATGTTTCCATTGCCAAAAATATGGACATCATAGAGAAGCCTGTAAAGGAATAAAAATATGTGGAAAATGCGGCAACAAAGAGCCTGACCACACCGAAGAAAAATGCATAAATGAGGTGAAATGTGCAAACTGCAAAGAAGATCACCCGGTCTTCTCTAAAATATGCAAAACATATAAAAAAGAAAAAGAAATTATAGAAGTTAAGTATAAAAAAAAACACAACCTTTCCAGAAGCCAGAAAAATAGTTGAGACGTATATGAAAGACAACACATATGCTGAGACAACAAAAAAGACAACTAAACCATACCAACAAAAAAGACAACTAAACCATACTAACATAATGAAATACATGATCAATATAGGGAACTGATAAAGAATGGCCAGAATTTCAAAATAGCCTAAAAGAAAAATACTCAAATCTGGGAAACAAAATAGAAATAACAAATCCAAACAAAGAAAATAATATTCCACCCATAACAGAACCATTAAAAACATCACAGAAAACAAAACAACCACCAGAAATTAATAAAAACATAAGCAATGATAAAACAGCAAATAAAGAATGTTCCAGAAAAGAAGAAAACCAAACAATAGACACTCAAAATAGATTTCAAATTCTAGAAAAAATGGAAACCGAAAACACCCTAGATAAAAAAAAGAAACCAAACACAAGTAATCAAGAGTGAAAAAATGAACAAGAAGCCAAAACGCAACATCTCAAGCAAGATCCAGATTGACGTCCAGATCCAAACAAAAAAAAAAAAGAAGAAAAAACCAAGCAAAACACTTCACCAAAGAAACAAATTCCAACAAAAGATAAACCCTCAACTTCTAAAGAGATGGAAATAGAGGAAAACTAAACAACCTCATGGATAGAAATAAAACAACAAATTATCCAATGGAATTGTCGTGGAATAAGATCTAACTATAATTAACTTCTTATACTTATCTCACTCTTCAACCCAGCCATTGTTTGATTACAAGAAATCTTCCAACAAAAGAATAACCATTTCAAAACACCAAACTATGAACAATACAATCATTTCCATAACACAGGCCTTCGTGCTAATGGAGGCACCTCAATTCTTGTAAGGAATAACATGTTGAAAATGAGTGGAAGTCATTTAATAAAAATGTGGGGACACATACCTCATCACCGGAGCCTGCGACATCCAGAAAGGTTTTAAAAATTACTATGAACACATTTTGTTTGACGAAATACTAAGACGCAGGGAGAGTAGCCAGGTGAACAACTCTATCCTCCTCGTCAATGGAATCGCCAATGACAGCCAATTCGTCAAATAATTCCATCATAGTCTTTATGTGTTCATGGACAGAGTCGCCGTCTTTTAATCTAAGGGAGTATAATTTTTTTCTCAGCGCTAGTTTATTTGCCCATGTTTTCTTTTGAAATTGGTCTGCCAATTTCTTCCACACAACTGCAGGGTCGTCAGGGTCTCCAATTAAATACAGTAGTGAGGTTTCTACTGAGAGCACAATAGTCGCTAAAGCCCAGTCTCTTCTCGATAAATATTTCACGTGGGATGCTGGCTCATTTCGTTTGTCCGGAACAATTTCTGTTTCATTAACTATATTCCATAGTCCATCCTTAATTAATGCCATTTTGCATTGGACCTTCCAGGTATTATAGTTTGAACCATTTAGTGGAACCAAGTTGCTTAGTTTTGTTTCCATTGTTATTTAACTTAAAAGAAAAAAACAATACAAAACTTCGACGACAAAAAAAAATCCAAGATGCCGAAAAATTACCACACGTGTTTGCTTCACTATTATTTTCAAGACGTTATCACGTAGACTGGGTCCATAACCAATGTTGAAAATGAGTGGAAGTCATTTAATAAAAATGTGGGGACACATACCTCATCACCGGAGCCTGCGACATCCAGAAAGGTTTTAAAAATTACTATGAACACATTTTGTTTGACGAAATACTAAGACGCACACAATGTGTGTGTATTTTATTTACAACATGGAGAACCGAAGAGTTACAATAAAAGGGGAGAGAATCCCCACAGTAAAAGGGTTTTGGAAAGGGGCAGATAACCCTATAGCAATTGAATATATATCAACATACATTCCAACCTTGTAGAGGTTGAAACCCAATTACAGGAGACGAAACCGGACATATTCTTTCTAAGCGAAACTGGAATAGGGCCGACCACTTCCCTACATGAGTCCATAATTAACGGATACTCTAACTTAACATCTAAATCTGACCCCCAAGATCGCCATAGGCATGGAATATTTGCCTACATGAAAGATGGCTTCCCGTGTGGCAAGGATATCTCTACAGAAGATCCTAATTTACCCTATATGTGCTTCCGGGTTGCACTTGCTTACACCACTGCATTATATTATAACAGCGGAGTTACTATCTTTAAGAGTATATCTGAGAAAATAGACCACATCCTGTCTGCACATACCTCGGCTAACATTCACATCTGTGGTGACTTCAACGTCCATAACAGGGAATGGCTGACCCATTCAAATAAGACAGACGATGAGGGGAGGTTTTGTCATGATTTTGCCATTGCTTATGACCTCACTCAGATTGTTCACGAACCCACCCGTGTGCCCGATACTACTAGTCAATATGCAAGCCTCCTAGACCTTTTTCTCTCAACTTCCCGAGCTATGTTCATGTTCCGTTCATTCTCCTCTAGAATCCTCCGACCACTCCGTCGTATCAGTTAAGATAAAAATCAAATGTAATAAGTCCCTAGACGTACCCCTCCACCGTACTGTATACCGATACTCTATGGCTGACTGGGATAGCTTCCGTACATTCATATCTGATTTATCTCTGCATTTCATGTTTAAAAAGGATGTGTCCTCTATAGTATCAGATCTGACCGAATGGTTAATTGTAGACATAGACCGATTCATACCATCTAAAAAATTCCAATAAAAACCTAATAGCCAGCCATGGTTCTCCCCTGAATGTGCTGCTGCCATCGCGCACAGAAATCACTTTTTCCATAACTACCAACGTAATAGATGTACTGAGACTAAAGCTGTTTTCAGGAACGCCAGCAACCATTGTAAAAGAGTAATAAAAAATGCAAGAGAGCTATATGCTCAGTCTTAAATCCAAAGTAGCTGATCAGCGGCTTGGTTCCCACCAGTTTTGGCAAATAACAAATAGGATCCTGAACAGAAGTGTGCGTTCAATCCCAACCATTATCAATGGACCAGAGGTCATCTCGTCAGCATCAGACAAGGCCAAACTATTTGCAAAGAATTTTGCAGCTAATTCTACCCTATGCGACGAAGGCCATCAACTCCTTATATTTCCTCCTATAACACAGAACACGCTAGATAACATACAAATATCTGTGCATGAAGTCGCCAAGCTAATCAAGAACCTTTATTCCAGCAAAGTAACTGGCCCTGATGGCATCCCAACTATAGTGTTAAAAAAGCTTCAACCAGAACTTGCTCCCATACTTACGAAACTGTTTAAGCGTTGCCTGAAGGAAAAGTGCTTTCCGACTCCCTGGAAAACCTCATCAGTATGCCCTATATTTAAGAATTCAGGTGATAAGTCATCTCCCTCTCAGTACAGACAATGATCTCTCTAAATACATACTTGAATCATTCGTTGACATCTATGCTGATGACACGACAATCTATGGCAACACATCAAAGGCTGTAAATGACAAAGTTCTCTCTGATCTCGAGCGCGTGGTTCAGTGGGGGAAGACGTGGCTGGTTACTTTTAATGCATCTCAAACCAAACTCCTATCTTTACATCATCAACGCTCTGATCCCCATCTGGCATCAATTGAAATGGATGGTTCTCGCCTAGGAGAAGCCCCATGTTTTGACAAGCTTCTGGGTTTGTCTTTTACTCCTGATCTGAAATGGAACACGTACATCAAGTCTGTTGCCAAGGTCGCTGGAAAGATGGTGGGATCCAGAACATATCTCACTACTGATGCAATTCTCTATCTATATAAAGCCAAGTACGTCCAAGGATGGAATACTGCTGCCATATCTGGGCAGGAGCTGCTAAAAACAGCCTATCCTGCCTTGACAGAGTACAAAATAGACTTTGTGGCTTAGTGGGGGATGCCCTTTTCTCTACCCTGCAACCTCTCTCCCACAGAAGAGACGTTGCGAGCCTATCCTTGTTTTATCGTTATTTCTATGGAAGGTACTCGTCTGAACTCCAATCTTTGGCCCCCCCCTCGCCAATCTTTCACGAAAAACACCCATCTAGCTGAATCCACTGTGAAAAATTTTCCCCACTCTTTATCTGTGCCTAAATCAAAACGTAGATTCCATGAACAAAGCTTCTTTCTTAGAACTGCACGCCTGTGGAACTGTTCCGTCTGCCTGCTTCCCACCTGACTACAACCTGGATGTCTTCAAGTCCAACCATAACAAATTCCTAATGAACCGTCCCCTTAAGTAAACACTTCATCAAATCTCTACACTAATGTACTGTACTTGCAATAACCCTTATCCTTGAGTGGCTTCCGGGCTTTGATAAGTGGTGACCACCGTGTAAAAAAAAAAAAAAAAAAATCTGGTACGAAGACTATTGAGCCTAAAGGAACATGGCCAAAAGCAACCAAAGGGAACTGCATCTGGAGTCAAGATTGAAGAGATTGTAATAGTTAAGATACCCAATAAAACTAGACCATTTTGGGCCATGGATAAAGCACACATTTTACCCAGGAGATGGATTGGTTAGATCTGCTCAAATCAAGCGAGGAGATGGATCCTTGCAGGTCCATTCTCTAAAACACCTCCATCCCTTGGAATTGTTGATTGAGAATCCTGTTGAGGGTCCTGGTTCGCTACTACAAAATCAAAATGACTCTGTCGATTCTGATGGCCATCCGTCCTTTCATCCTGATGATCTTCCAGCAGAAGATAGTTGTCACATTTGGATCTGTCCTGGCTGCGACAAACCAAATGATGATAGTGCCATGGTCTGTTGTGATCAGTGCGATAATTGGTATCATTTTTATTGCATGGGTATATGTCAACCTCCACCAATCGAGGAAGGTTAGTATTTTCAGGATTGCCTGAACCAGCGAGACGACTAATGAGTCAATCCTCTCAAGCCTGATTACGATGCTTAATAATATTTTTTATTCTTTATTTTATTATTATTATTTATTTATTTTTTTTTGAGATGGGAAAGTGTCAGAAAAAGTTACGGTACTCACCTTCCTGCAGCTTCTGACGGAGATGCTTGGGACTAAGAAGCGAGTGCCTTGCTAAGGATTATTTTTATTTGTAATCAGTGTCACATGGCGCTCATCTGCCATAAAAGGGGCTCGGTGCACACGTTTTTTTTGCCGTTTTTTCTTCCTTTTTCCCTTTGACAGCTGAAGCATTATTTTTTGTATTTCCCTATCAAGATCCTTTCGGATCTACTATTATTATTTCCTGAAACTACCGGACCTTGGTACAGTTTTTTTTTTTTTTTTTATACGAGGTCGCAACATCAGCAATCTGTTGCAAAAATAAGGATACGGTATTTCTTATTTTCTCTTCTCCGTCGGTTGCCATTGTTAGGTGAAATCACTTCCTTTTTTCCTTGCTAAGGTCACCCGCTCCCTCTTGTGCCAATGCTTCCCATTAGAATTCGCCAACTGAAGATGTCTCAACATTTTCTAAAGAAATAACGACACAAAGTTTTTAAGATATACTGAAAACGAATATCGCAGGGAAAATTAGCATAGACAAATAGTTTTCGAAATATAAATACCTGTTTTATGCAATGTAATTTCTAGTGGTTTGAATTAGCCGCCATCTTTGTTGTTTTAAGAAAATGGTTTAGTGAGGATGCGCAGACGAACTGTGATGTTAATTCCACAAAATGCAGACATTTATTCAACGTCATTTCTAGCTAATTCCAATTTAAGAACGGCTTTCGGAATTGCACTGAAAAAAGACAGTTTGCCGCTTTTATACGCCACCTGTTCAAACATGGCCGTCAGTGATTTACATTTCAAAATACAGGTATTTATATTTCAAAAACTATTTGTCTGCGCTAATTTTCCCTGCGATATTCCTTTTCAGTAGGGTCTGCCAAACGATTGTGAAAAATGGACCGCATGTTTCTGTAACGTCAGATTTTTGTTAATTATACGAACTATGGAAAAGCAGAAACGACTTAATGATTTTTTAAAACCTTTGTTTATCTTCTTCAAACTGCAATTAATAATTAATCTTTGTTATAATTTTGTTAGGTTTTAAGATTTACACAGTTTAATGATTAATATTATAAACATTTGTATATTAAATATAGGTACCTCCAAACTGTTGTGCACTACGTCATCATTCTAAACCAAAAAACACGTCATCAGTTCGTGTGTTTATTGTAATTTCTATGGAAGAGCATTAGCACTATAAAATTTATTTGCAAGTAACGTTACTTGAGGAGTAGTATTTTCATTTTACATCAATCAAATCGTATATAAAAAAAATGTTAGTATGTCCTTATATTACCGTATCTTCAAGTTACATTCAAGTTACACGATATGTTAATCATATTGTTAGGTGAAAGTACCCATGTTAGGAATTGCTTTCTAAATAGTAACGTTATTATTTTAGCACGGTAAAATAAGTGCATAAGTTCACAAAAAAGTAATTTCTCATAGATTACGAAAAACAACTAGTTCGTGTTAATGATTTGAAGATCAGAAAAAAGCTTGCAAAGAATTCAAAATTTATACATTAAACGATAAATTTATCAGAAATTTCTGAATAAATAGAATATAAATTAAAATGTATAAAAAATAACATAAGACTTACCTTTTGTAAAGCAAATAGATTTTTAATAACGAACTAGATAGACGATAAAATTAATTTAACCTGTTCTGTTGATACATGTATCTACAAATGCTTGTCCTTACAGGCTTCCGTATATTTTTGAAATAAAAAGCTCAAATTTTGATTTCAACCTCTATCATCTTCTCTTCTCTATATAAATAAAATGAACTCATTTTTTCCCGTCTGATTTTGACATTAATAGGATTAAAAATCAAGATATTTCATGCAAATATAATATGCACAAACGGCAGAACAATATCTGAGGTATGTTATAGGCTTATTATTTCTCAAATTCCTCGATAATCTTAGATTTCTATACTTTTTCTCCTGAGAAGTCACGGCCAAAATCGGTTAAGATCAATGGAAGTGGTAAAATATTTTCTCTCTAATAAATTCCTCCTCCCCCTGCCACCACTTAACACCGTTTGGGGATCGTTCACAAGGAACAGTTGAGAAGAGAACACCGGTTTGGCTTCGTAGTTCTTTCATGTGAAGTTATTTAAAATCACTAAACTAAGCTGCAGTGCTCTGTGGCGTAGTGGTTAGCGTGCTGGACAATTCACATCATATTTTCACGTTCGCGCCGACCTACCGTAGTCGTTTTTTTTTGTTTTTTTTTTCCCTAAACAACTGGAATGGACTTTTCTTGGTGGCCGAACTGTTAACGTTGCAGATGTTTTTGTTTTTTTTTCACACTTTATTTTCCTACTTTTACTCATGACTCCGGGTTTGATCCTTCCTACTTACCTACCATAACATTTTTTAAAACTCCCCCTCCCCCGTCCCGGAAACAAACACTCGGGCAACGACGGGTACCCCCGCTAGTTTTAAATAATCAAATCTAAACGATTTTTTTTTTTTTTTTTTTGTCAATTTTTCTTTCGCAATTTTTATTATCTCAAGAGTGAATATATTTTTTAATATTGGAAACCTGTTATATAAAAAATCGGTTTAAACTTCATATCGCTTAATATTTGAATTCAATATCATTTTAAGCTTTTTAAAAATAATTATTTGGCGAATGTTGGGAATCTGAGCCTTAAGCATTACCTTATAAATTCCATAATTTTCACTTTTTTTAAACTTTTTTCTTGTCAATATCATCCAATAGAGACTTATGTATCAGATAATTAAGAAAAATACTTTAAAAATCATTTTTTATTTTTTTTACTCTAAAATAACCGGACGTAACACAGCATTCACTAACAATTACGTCCGGTTATTTTAGAGTAAAAAAAAAAAATGGACCTTAAGTTCGTGTTTAATTTACGTTATAATAGAAAACTGAACAAGCCGTGAGAAGTCATAAAAAACGATTTTAAAAAGTATTTTTTTAAAAATTATCTGATACTTAAGTCTCTATTGGACGATATTAAGAAAAAAGTTCAAAAAGGTGAAAATTGTGGAATTTATAAGGTAAGGCTCAGATTCTCAACGTCCACCAATTATTTTTTAGAATTCGTTTTTTTTTTTGTTGTAATTCAAATAATTATGTTACCGAGAAGAAAAGAAAAATCAAGAAAAATTGTTCATTTTATTTGTTTTAACATAATATTAATGATTTTATGTCCAATTTTATTTACAACTTTGAGGTAAGTGGAAAAAAAAAATGAGATTTGACATATATAGGTAATCATGAAGAGAGAGAGAGTGTAGAAAAAAAATGGAGGCTACTTACGGATGGGTGTCGCTGTCCGTCGGGGGGGGGGGGGGGGAATGAACCAGCATGAGCAGATCTGTCTCACCGCCTAAATAGACTAAGGGAGTGGTGGGAGGCTTGTTCCTATTGGTTATAAAAGACAACCTACAACCATTCCCATTTCTTCTCTTGTCACTTCGCTGAGTAAGTTTACGCGAGCGAGGCTGGAGTTTTGATTCCTTTTTCTTTTGATCTGTTACTTGTCCCCATTGGTTAGGGGCGCAGAGAGCATTCTTTGCAACCCCTGACGACAGTGAACTACCGGATCCTGGACTTTTTCCAACATCTTGCAAAGAATGTCCAATAACCCTTTCCTCCCCATTGACCCAATGGATGCCACTAGGGATAAGATATTATCAGAAAGGGAAAATTTGTCACACAGGATTCTGCGTCGCATATCTGCCTGTTCTGGACGCATGGGCTCTCTGGCATACTCCACCTTTAGGGGGCAAATTCTGGCTGATGTCGAGGAGTTGGAGGTATGCGTAGGTCAGTTGGACCGCCTGGATGGAAGGGCCCCTGATGAGAGCGAGGACGATTGGTTGAAGCAGAAGGTGGAATACCTTAATGCCATGGAGGACCTAGACAATTTCCGCAAGTCATCTCTGCCTGGTCCCAGTGATGGATCTGTTCCCCAGTTGTTTGAAGCGTCTTCTGCGTCAGGTAGGACTACCGCCTCCTTCGTTGTCAAGCCTCCTCAGCTCCAAATCACGGGGTCCACCTTCAGTGGGCAGGTGGTGGCAGCTGATCCCCTAAGCTTTTGGAATTTTCTTACTCGTTTTGAGAACTGTGTATTTGATATGGCCAGCGATGCAGACAGACTCAACTTTCTGAAATGTTGTCTCTCTGGCGAGGCCCTACGGCTTGTCAAACATTTCAGCTGCACTAACTCGAATTATACTCGAGCCTTATCTATTCTTAAGCGTGATTATTTGGATCTCGACAGTACCGTGGACAATATCTTTGAGGACATCCTGAACTTCTCACCAAAAAGGAATGCTCTCCTCTCGGAATTGGGGGATTTTATCTCCAGCACAGCTTCCATGCTTGAGGAATTGGGAAACTTTTTTTCTTGCGATTTTTCGGTGGACACTTCTAGCGGGGCTAGGCTCATGAGCAAAATACTCTTCAGAAAGTTCCCTGATGACCTGAAGGGGGAATTGATGGCACTCGTAGATAGAAGAGTACCGCCTCTATCAGCTCTATTTGGGCTCACTGGTGAAGCTATTAAGCGGATGCAAATCAAGGGGCGTTCTAGTTCATCGCTGCCACCACCAAATGTTACAGGCCGCTGTGCGACACGGAAACCCAATCAATGGACTTCTGCTACTTCATCATTTGGGGCGGACGTTATAGGCGCTAACTCAGCCGGTTACTCTCGCTCCCTTCCACCCATCTTGTCTGTTACCTTCTCGTACGGAGCGAGTGAAGTTTCTGTGAATTGCCTTTTGGATACAGGCAGTGGGCGGACATATCTGTCTTCTCGTATTCTGGGATATCTGTGTCCGGATGAGTCCGTTGGAGCCCAGTGTCAACTTAAGCTGTCTACCTTTCTTGGGGAGTGTCTACAACAATTTACGGAGGTAGTATTGGAGACCGACTTGGGCGCAGGAGACACGGTGGGGCGTCCGGTTTTGGTGTCTAGCACTCGATTTATCGATTCAGTTGCGGAATTTATCATCGATGTTGCGCACCTTCAGAAAAATGGGCTGCTCACTGGCCGGCCAGTTCGAGGAGGGAACCGATTTAATAACTATCGAGGGCGTGATTGGCCTGGACCTGATTCAGCACCTAGACCCCTTTAAACTGGTTCCGTGTTTGGGGGGTTGGGCCTTCTCGGTCCCGTCTGGATTAGTCCCGTTCGGAGATCTCGACTCTTTCATTTCGGATAACATACCCTCCCGTGATACGACTCATCTGTCCTTTAATACTATAATGGAGCATACTCCGCAGGTCGAGGCCTCCCATCTGTGTTTTGTGTTGGAGGCTCAACCTACCTACTTTGACCCCTTTGAGGATTGCTTTCCTGACAGTGCTGTCCAAAGAGGACTGGAACAGATAGTGAGCCTGGAGTCCTTAGGAATACCTGACCAAGAGGGGTTCTCTGAATATGATCAGGAATTAATACAACGGTTTGAGGAGACTGTGGAACTACACGATGGTAAATACTATGTGGAGCTCCCCTGGCATCAGGATAGATTACAAAAGGTGCCCTCCAACCACGCAGCATCATTGCGCATCCTGGACCGAGTAGCCTCGAACTTAAAGAAAAAACGATATGCCGAATATTTGGAGGTATTCAGGCAACAGCAGAGAGAGGGTATCATTGAGGAAATTTTTGTCTCCCCTCAGGAGTTTGATCAATACATTTGGATACCGCATAGACCTGTTTTTAAGACGGATCCAACGATGACAACTAAAATTAGACCAGTTTTCAACTGCAGGCGGACTGTCCCTAAACGAAGCGGCTTATTCGGGTGTCAACCTCACTGGGGACATTTTAAAACTGCTGTTGGCCTTTAGAACAAACCATTACATTCTGTTAGCAGACATCCGTCGTGCATTTCTGACGATTCATCTTAAATCGGAGGCTGACAAGAACCGGTTTTGCTTCTTTCTGAGGGAAGGAAGTTTCCTGCGTTGTTTCCGGTATACCACCCTTATTTTTGGTTTTACCTCCAGCCCGTTTATATTGGGATGTATCTTGAAGTTGCACGCGGCCAAATACCCACTGGATGCCTGCCGCCAGATGATGGCGGAAAAGTTTTATGTGGACAATCTTGTCGCTTCTGTGGCTGACCGGAATGATCTGTTTTCATTGTACTCCCTTGTTTGGGAACGCTTACAGGAGGGAGGTTTCATCATTCAGTCTTGCAATACCAATTGCGAGACCCTCCGTGCCAGAATGGAGAAGGACAGCACGTTGAGCACCCATGGAGAGCAGTGGGAGAAGGTCCTCGGGTATCACTACTCCCTGCTTACCGAAGAATTGTTCGTACCCCATACTGAATGTGATGCCAACGCATCAAGCAAAAGGAGCATCCTTTCGGAAACAGCTAAGGTGTTTGACCCACTGTCTCTCTATTTGCCTGTCACTATCAGGAGTCGTATACTTATCAGAGCTATGTGGAAAGATGGTATGGGCTGGGACGATATCGCCTCTCCTGCCATCCAGAGTGTCTGGAGAGAACTTGCCGGGGAACTTTCAAGGTTGGGTGACCTACACTTCGACCGAAGGACCATAGTACGGGAGCTGCCCGGGGAGATGCACATCTTTTGCGACGCCTCCAAGGATGCCTATGGGATGGCTGTTTACATCGTACAGGGTGGTAGGTCCTCCTTGCTGTTCGCAAAGGCCAAGGTCGCACCCATGAAGGACAAAACCTTGCCGGTTTTGGAACTGATGGCGGTCTTTCTTGCCTTCAAGTGTCTCCCCTCGATTTTAGACAACTGTGAGGGGTTCATACCAACCAACTTGTGTGTGGCCACAGACGCTCAGGTTGTGCTGTCTTGGCTCCTCTCCCAAACCATGGCTTCCAACAACATTTTCGCCAGGAATCGATTAAGGGATGTGCTAATGATGAAAACTGAGTTAGAGACTTGCTATGGATTGCAAACCTTCTTTAAATACGTGAACACTCAGTCAAACCCTGCCGATTTGATAACGAGAGGCATATCCTTGAGGAGGTTCCGTTCCTGCCTAGACTTTTGGCGCGTAGGCCCTTCTTGGCTTGGTGGTGGGATCTCTCAGTGGCCGGAGCTGGATCTGCCTTGCTTAAGTGGGTTGTGTTAGAAGATGGCCCGAACTCCGGCAAATTGTTCTATCTCTCGCGAGCCGGGATGTGCTTCTGTCGTGTCCTTTGATCGTTTTTCATCCTTCTCCCATTTATTGAGGGTCACATCCTTGGTTTTTAAGTTCTTAGCTATCAGACTTCACCGTCAGTGGGACTGCGAATCCAGGGCAGCTGCCTACCTAATGAGGACTATGCAGCAGCAAGGATTCCCTGCGGAACTTGAATACCTAAGGAGGCCTGACGGGGATCACCTGCCGGCTAGGGTTCGCGACTTAAACCTTTACCTGGATCATGATGGGCTGATTCGTTCAAAGGGTAAGATCGACTCTTCCTTACACTACGATTATGAAGTTAAGAACCCCGTCTTGATAGCAAAACAGCACCCTGTGACACGGCTCATAATCATGGACTGCCATAAGGGGTGTTGCCACCTGGGGACCGGATCAACCCTGGCTGAACTAAGGCGGCGCGGTTACTGGGTACCCCAGGGAAGGCAAGCTGTTAACCTAATATTAGCTGAATGTTCGACGTGTAAACGTTATAACTCTAGGCCATCACCGCCGAAAGCTTCTGCCGACCTGCCTTCACATCAAACTGACTTCTGTACCCCATACCAACACACTGGGATCGATTTTACCGGCCATCTGTGGGTGTAGGATGGGAAAAGAAATATAAAAATGTATCTGTTATTGTTTACTTGTCTGAACATCAGGGCCGTCCACATAGAAGTGGTACCAGATATGAGCGTCTCCTCCTTCCTACAAGCTCTGATCCGTTTCACAAACCAGAACGGTGTCCCTGAGGCCTTATATAGCGATAATGCTAAAACTTTCAAGGAAGGAGGGTGACTCTTCAACCGGCTTGTGCTCTGCAAGGATTACCAGGACAGATATGGTCCTAGCAACATGAAACTGAAGACTATTCTGCCCTTTTCCCCTTGGTATGGAGGGGCATGGGAAAGGTGTATTCGAACTATAAAAAACTGCCTGTATAAAGTTGTTGGAAGAGAAAATTTGAACTATTTCTCTTTACTTACCATCATTTCCGACATACAGAGGTCGGTCAACAACCGACCTCTTACTTACATATCGTCGGCTGACAAGGATGTGACTGCCATTACGGCCAATATGTTCCTCAGACCTAATAAGTGCCCTGGATTATTATTCAGGTTGGATGAAGAGGCTCCTTCGGTTCCTCACGGCCGATCCGAGCTGATACGTACTCTGCAGCTTAGAGACCAATGCCTGAGTAGATTCAACGAACTCTGGTACAAGGAATACCTTTTGGAGTTGGGAAGAAAGGCCCCTGCGCCATCTCGCCCCCAATCGGGAGATCGGCTTCGGAAGGATGATGTCGTTCTTATAAAAAGCCCTCTGAAGCCCAGGCCCTTTTGGGCGTTAGGTACTGTTAACGAGCTCGTCCAAGGCAACGACAATGTTGTTAGAGCGGCTCGAGTCAGAAGGGCTAACGGTCTGGTAGAAGTACATTCTCTAAAACACCTGTATCCCCTCGAAATCTCCTTGAACTCCCACTGTCCTGTTGATGCTTCTCTGGAGGAAGAGCCTGATTCGCCATTGGTAGCTGAGGCTGAAACCTGGTTGTGCCCTAGCTGCAATCATCCTCAACAGAACCTAGCCATGATCGCCTGTGACGCATGCGACAGGTGGTACCACTTCAGATGTGTGGGAATCGACCAAGAACCTCCAGAAAGACAAAAGTGGTACTGCCCCGAGTGTGAGCCCCAGAGAAGGTGTAGAGGCAGGCCGAGTCTGCTTCCTGCATAATGAATCGGGCCTTGGACCCCATTTTTTTCCCTTTTTTTCTTTTTCTTTTTTTTCCCTTTTGTTGGGAGTGTGTAGAAAAAAAATGGAGGCTACTTACGGATGGGTGTCGCTGTCCGTCGGGGGGGAATGAACCAGCATGAGCAGATCTGTCTCACCGCCTAAATAGACTAAGGGAGTGGTGGGAGGCTTGTTCCTATTGGTTATAAAAGACAACCTACAACCATTCCCATTTCTTCTTCTCTTGTCACTTCGCTGAGTAAGTTTATGCGAGCGAGGCTAGAGTTTTGATTCCTTTTTCTTTTGATCTGTTACTTGTCCCCATTGGTTAGGGGCGCAGAGAACATTCTTTGCAACCCCTGACGACAGTGAACTACCGGATCCTGGACTTTTTCCAACAGCCTGTTTCCTCTGTTTGACTATAGGTGACGTTACTGTCTGTCAGTGTCCACCCAGTTAGGGAAGCACAAAATGTATATAATGGCACCCTTGAAATAAAAAATAAATGTTTTTGTTATATTTCAATTTTAAACATGTTTTTTTTTTGTTTTGTTTTTGCAAACATATTTAAGTTTTATTTTTCCTAACATTTACGTTTTGTTGCTGGTTTATTTTCAAACATTTACGTTTTTTTTGTTTTTACTTTTTTTATTTGCAAGCATAAACTAAATGTTTTTGCTATATTTTTCTTTTAAACATATTTATAGGTACAACCTTTTTTTTGCGAGTTACGCTCTTATAATAAAAAAAAATCAACGTTTTTTTTTAAATCTTTTTTATGGACCCCCCCCCTTTTTCTTAATTTTTCTGCACTTATTTTACCTTTTCCGCGAGTACTTATATATATATATTTGAAAAAGGATATTGTAAAACATGAATCTTACTTGAAACTACTATCAAAAAATAGCGCGGTACAATAAGTGTAAGCAAACTTTTCAAAAAGAAAAATATTTCAAAAATATTTAGTTTATGCCTGCAAAAAAAAACAACAAAAAAAAAAACGTAAATGTTTGAAAATAAACCAGCAACAAAACGTAAATGTTTGGAAAAAGAAAACTTAAATATGTTTGCAAAAACAAACAAAAAAAAAAATACGTAAATGTTTGAAAAAAATTTTTAAAAAATCCTGTAATATATTTAACGAAACCTACTTTTAATAATGAATAAATATCGAAAATTTCAGGTAAATATGACTATTATTTGATTTTTGCTAGATCTTTAAAACATATGTGTGTCCACGGCTAAAAACACGTTACTAGGAACGTTGTTTTAATGCGTCGATAATGTAAACACGATTTTTGTCTCGCATTTTCATTATTTTTGTAAGCTGTAAAAAGTTTTTTTTTTTTTAAATATAGTTTATTTGAAGCTTCTTTTAAATAGTAAAAAAAGTTAGGATGATAATATTAAATTACAGTTACATACAGGGGGGGGGGGGGTAAAACTGTGGCGCGCGTTGAAGGTACCTATAAAACTTTAACCGTGGAAATACGATTTAAAAAATAGCGCGGATCACTCTCTGCATTAGCACCAAATAAATAGGGGGGGGCACGCACTAAAAAAATATTTTCCCTTGTATATTTTACGAATCTGCATTTTATATGTAATTTCATTATAAAATGGATAAGTATTAAAAAAATTCATGAAAATCTGACCATTAGTTGATTTTTGCTAGATTTATTAAATACGGGTGTGTTTTCACGTTCGGAATGTCTACTACATGGGAAAACGTTATTTTAAAGCGCTAATTATGTAAACACGATTTTCGTCTCGCAATTTCATTATTTTCGTTCGATGAAAAAAAATTATTACTGGTTTATTTAGCCCTTCTTTTAAATGATACAAAAGTTATGATAATATTAGTTTATAATAAAGTTACATCGTGTTACATATAGGGTGGGGTAATTCTGTGGCGAATTTTAGCAGTCCCTACTTTTCAGAATACCAGAAAATCTTTTAAAGTCGTCGATTTATCGAAAACTGTTGAGGCGTCTTCAATTGGCGTAACGGAACACATTGATCAAAGCGACTTCTAAAAGGTAAGACTTCCGGTGGTCAAACAGCGCACTTCAACCAGAACTAACTTTTATTAACAATTATTTTTTTCATATTTGATTTTTTTTTTTTTTTTTTTTTCGTGTTGGCTTCACTGTTCGATACATTAATCTGAAAATGAAATACCACAAGTTAACAATATTTTTAAGATGGCGTTTCCATCTTTAGCTTTTACTCTTAACTTAAAGGTGGTGCCACCAGTGGCGTACCTATGTAAAATGTCGCCCATGGCAAAGTTTGAATGTGCGCCCCTTCTTAATAATTTATACCTTAGATATACCTAACTACTAATTTTAATTTTTGTCAAGCAATTTTTGCGCCCATGTCAGAGTGGCGCCCATGGCACGGGCCATGCCTGCCATACCCTAGATACGCCACTGGGTGCCACCCATTCGTAATTGTTACTTTAGTGACTTTTTTTTTTTCAAAGAGTTTAATATCCCCCCCCCCTCAAAAAAAAAAAACACTCACCTTGTGCCCAAGTTCGGTATCGTTAAGGTGGTTAAACAGCGAGTAAATGGGAAGTTAATATTGTGAGTCTCCTGTTTTTAGGTCATTTCTAAAGACACGAAGTTAGGGATTTCGACTGGAGGACGTTTGGTAACTCTTCTGAGAAAGGTTTCGATTTTTCCCACCTCCGGGTTCTTTGGAGTTTGGGAGGGAAATAATTCTATTGGTTAAAATGAACAAAATGAAGATTTTAATTAAATTAATTGAAATTCTCAGTGTTATTAATCATTTAGATTTTTTTTAATACCAAACGGTAAATGATAAAATTCTACAAATTTGTCAAAAATATTTGGTTGAATTTCCGTTCCAAGGACACAAGGTTAGGTGAGGTTTTGAAAAGCCAGTAAACTAGGTGAAGTGCACTAGCATACAAAATATGTATAGTAAGGAGCGCCTCAGGCAATTAGCAATAAACTAAAACCTTTTCAGAGAGAAGCTAACACCTGGCAGGTGGACCCCCTAGAACTGTTAAAATACTTCAGAGAGGTAAATAACTTGTGGTATCTGGAATCTTTTGGAATCTTACACAATCTTCAGAAATCTCCTTGAATCATTTTGTGTAGCTCGTAGTGTTTGGTGGCAAACAAAAGCAATAAATATAAATCAAACTTTATAGCTAAAAGACGAGCAATAATCTTGTGACACTATCTTGAAAACGGTATTTAGTTCTCTCCCTCTGCAGGAACTGACACTTGGGTCGGAAACTGAGATTGAGAAATCAGCATCCCTGAGGAGGGGCACTCTGACCTGAAAAATGCTCGGGCAGACCTGTCGGCATTCCCCAGAAAGGGCACCTCAGGCAATTAGCAATTAACTAACCACTTCTCAAAAAGAGAAGGCAAAGTCTGAAATGGTGGACCTCCTAGAACTGCCCAGAACCAGCATTGCACCATAATCAACACGGACCAGATCATTCCTTTAATCTCTGTTGATTCTGAGGACCAAGGATAAAAAACAGCCTCCAGAAACAAGGGATATAATTCTAAACAATTTAAATTTGGGCAAGATTTTATAAACCTGTTCTTAACAGGTGGAAAAACTTAAATTTGTTTAAAAGTGATTTTCTTCATAAAATTAAAACTACTTGATCAATTTATGCGTTTTTTTTTTCTTTTTTTTTTTTTTTTGGTGTATGATATTCTCTTTCTATCACGAGTACATACATTGCACAGATTTTTCTTTCTTTCTTTATTTATTTTGAAGTGAGTGAGGATTTCTGAACAAGCACTAAGGGTTTTTAAATTGAGTATTCACCTGAGTATGGTACTCTCGTCACATATGTGTATCACTACCTTTTACATAGCTTAATGTTTAACAGGGTTCTATTCAAAATAATAGCATTTTCTTTTTTTTACACGGTTGTCACCACTTATCAAGGCCCGGAAGCCACTCAGGGATAATGGTTATTGCAAGTACAGTACGTTAGTGTGGAGATTTGATGAAGTGTTTACTTAAGAGGGCGGTTCATTAGGGATTTGTTAAGGTTGGACTTGAAGACATCCAAGTTGTAGTCAGGCGGGAAACAGGCAGACGGAACAGAGTTCCACAGGCGTGCACTTCTAAGAAAGAAGCTTTGTTCATGGAATCTACGTTTTGATTTAGGCACAGATAAAGAGTGGGGGAAATTTTTCACATTGGATTCAGCTAGACGGGTGTTTTTCGTGAAAGATTGGCGAGGGGGGGGGCAGAGATTGGAGTTCAGACGAGTACCTTCCATAGAAATAACGATAAAACAAGGATAGGCTCGCAACGTCTCTTCTGTGGGAGAGAGGTTGCAGGGTAGAGAAAAGGGCATCCCCCACTAAGCCACAAAGTCTATTGTGTACTCTGTCAAGGCAGGATAGGCTGTTTTTAGCAGCTCCTGCCCAGATATGGCAGCAGTATTCCATCCTTGGACGTACTTGGCTTTTATATAGATAGAGAATTGCATCAGTAGTGAGATATCTTCTGGAGCGGTAGAAGGATCCCACCATCTTTCCAGCGACCTTGGCAACAGACCTGATGTATGTTCCATTTCAGATCAGGAGTAAAGGACAAACCCAGAAGCTTGTCAAAACATGGGGCTTCTCCTAGATGAGAGCCATCCATTTCAACTGATGCCAGATGGGGATCAGAGCGTTGATTATGTAAAGATAGGAGTTTTGTTTTAGATGCATTAAAGGTAACCAGCCACGTCTTCCCCCACTGAACCACACGCTCGAGCTCAGAGGAGAGAGAAGCAGAGAGAACTTTGTCATTTACAGCCTTTGATGTGTTGCTGTAGATGGTCGTGTCATCAGCATAGATGTCAACGAATGATTTAAGTATGTGTTTAGGGAAATCATTAATGTAGATCAGGAAGAGAGTGATTTTATTCTCTTCAATGAAACAAAATAATACTTTATGCAGAAAAATGAATGTTGTGTTTTTTTCATTATAATATTTGGAGCTTTATATGCTAACCATTGAGCATAGGGTGAAGAGGGGGTCAGTGGGGTGATATTTGAGCAAAATGGCCCGGGTAACGTTTAGTCTAGCTACACCAGTGTTGAGCTTTATATGATAACATGTTCCAATTTCTGATGCATGTTTTGAGAAAACATGCGTTTGTTTCTTACATTTTTCTGTGTAAATCATTTCTTTCAACTCAAAGAAGGTGCAGCTATTTTATTCTTACTAATATCTACTTCCACGGCCCTCACAGCCACCGAAAGCCTTCTTAATAGGGTGATTTTTGGCTAAATCACCACAATTACTTCATATTTTCTTTACTATTGTCTATATACTACACTAGATTTGAACTCTAAATAAAAACACCCTTTAGAAATACACTGTAATTCCTCTAGGCATTCTGTCTATCATGTCCTGGGGATTTCCAATTTGCAAATTTTTTCTGGTTGCCTTGAGTGTTTCCCCATTAAATTCCCTTTCATTCCGTTCTTCAATTTCCTGGAATCCATTTTTGTATGCTTTTAATCCATTTCGGGGTGTTGTTGTTGTCTTGTGACTATCCTATATTTCGTTCCAGAAGTGTTTGGTTTTTGCTGGGTCCGGTTGCTCCGTTCCTACGATTACCCTGTTCACATTTTGGTAAAATTTCCTTCATTTTATTTTATGCTGTTCAGACCCGTATTTGTATTTTCTCAGTCTTCCTTCTTTTGTTTCCATTTGTTGTTTCATGTTTCTTATTGAGTCTTTTGTTGTGCGTTTTATTTTCCTTGTTACTAAACTCAAACCGTGCTGATTCAGGAGAGGTGTGGTTGGCGATTGCACAATCCTTGC
>NC_136500.1:37173110-37225610 GCF_053919585.1 Euprymna scolopes
TCTTTGGCTAATTGGACAACAACTTGATTAAATAACAAGTTTATTTAATTTTTGTTGTTGATTAATTAACATAGTTTCATTGTAACAGGCTGTTTACTTTTGTTTTGTGTACGCTAATAATAAGTTTATTTTGCTACTTACCATGGTTATATTTTAAAATTCGTTGATTAACTTCGCTAACTTATTTCTTTTTCATAAACTGCTTCTGATGGAATTTTGGATGTGTCATCAAAATCCTTTTTTAATGGTAACAAAAATGAAAAAAAAAAAAAGTAAAAAAGCATATAAGCCAAATTTGTAGGAAATGGGAAACTGATAGAAATGAGCTAAAGAAATACAGACCCGAATATGTTTAAAATGATCCAAGTTTATTGAAACAAAAAGTTATCGATTGCCTTTATTTCCCAAGGCTGGGGTCAAAGAAAAAACCCTAAAGAAACATTTAAAATACATAAAAAAAAAATAAAATAATTCAAAAAAAGACAATTCTTACTTGTAAGAAAGGCTGAAAGAAAACATATAAAAAACAGAAAACAGTCCTTTTTTTAAAATTCAGTTTTTCTTTTAACGAAATGTTCAGTCTTTCCATAAAATGTTTTTTCTTTTCTTTTCCGAAAAGAATCACAAAGTTTCTTTGACCTTAAATGGGAGAAAGAATTAAAATAATTTTCCTTTGTGAAGGCTCACGTACCTTTTAATTCAAAGGGGAGAAACAGAAAACCATAAAGCCGCTTTGGTAGGCTTTATGTGTACAAATACGGGGTAAATTCTTGTATTATGGAAGATTTCCTTTCTGAAGGAAACTTTGGTTGAATAATATTTCAAGTTCCTAAAACAAAGAGGGAGTTTTCTTTCTAGGGCCGATATTCTGCTCGTCTCGTCGGTGAAATTAATTTTTGTTCTTTACAGAAAAGAACTCCTCAACACACGGCGGTTTCCTTCATTAATCCATTGAGAATAATAATTTGTTTGTCTTTTAATAACTGGTATTAATTTTCCAGTCGTAAGACCTTGTTGTCTTTTAATGACTGCGAATAAAATAACGTTAACAGTTTAGTATTCCCCAATGGAGTTCTAAACAAACATCTTTCTCCAAAGGAGGAGAGAAAAAAAGACGTAACAATTTAATGTGTAAAAATCCTTTTTTGACGGAGCCAAAGTCAGCCTCCTTCTTCTTGGCTGGTAGGTTCAAACTGAAGAAAACGGGCAAAAGCCCTTTCCTTCTCCTCCTCCCCCTCCATGGGGTAGGAGTGTAGCCGACTGCTAGAAAGGGAACTATAACGATGATGATGATGATGATGATGATGATGATGATGATGATGATGATGGAAGTGACCTGCAAAGGCTAGTCAAGGAGTACATTCCTTTCCCCAAATGCGAAGATATTGAATGTGTGTAAATAAAAAAAATAAATAAAAATTATTTCTTTATTAAAAATTTCAACACTTCAGCAATTTCCGGAAGTCAGCTACAGTAATCGTGTAATCTTTTTTTTTTATTTTTATTCATTTAACATTATTTCATTGTTCTACTGATTATTCAGCGTCCCAAATCATATCTTGCAAAATATTCTTATTCTTGCTATGTTTATGCTGGTTATCTCCCTTAGATTTGATGATCCGTTGACATAAGCGCCTGTAAATGTAGTAATAAAGAGTGATATTTAAATTTAGAAAAAAATAGGCTTAAGGGCTCCTAAAATTCATACTAGAATTAATTGTCCGTACATTAGACTACTTGATAAAATTCGGTTGTAAATTACATTCTTCGTGAATGTATTTCATGCCAATTAGCAGGTGGGAAAGTTGCTGAAATATCTTGAATCCAGTGACCAACTTCATTGAAAGCAGATCTCCTCCATTAATCATCTTAGCCATTGTCAAAATGGATGCAAAGCAGATTGTGATCAGAACCTGAAGACTGATAAAAATGTATATTGATAAAAAACATCTTGGGTCATATTTGACTAGCATGATTTTCTTAAACAGTTTATTTTGAAAGTCTTTACTCAATAATCTCTATTCTATTTTATTTTATTACTAGCAGGGGTACCCTGTGTTGCCCGATTGTTTGGAGGTATGTGTGTAAAGGGGGGGGGGTAAAGAATAAGCGAAGTAATAACCCTGTTTAAATATTAAAAAAAAACATGTTAAACTTCTTTAAAAAATCAGTGAAACCAAAGGAAAAAAAAAACAGCGAACAAACGTAAAACTTCTTTAAAAAAGAAATCAGAAAAACAAGAAGCATAAAGCAGGGAAAAAAGAACGAAAAAGAATGTTAAAATTCCATTTCAGTTTTTTTAAGCAACTATGAAGCAAAGAATTCCAAACCGGTGTTCATTTTTAAGTGTCCCTTGTGAACGATCCCGTAACGGTGTTAAGTTGTGGCGGGGAAGGAGGAATTTATTAGAGAGAAAAGATTTTACCACTTCCATTGATTTTAACCGATTTTGGCAGTGAACTCTCAGCAGAAAAAATGTAGGAATCTACGATCATCAAGGAAGTGGAGAGGTAATAGGCCTATAACACACATCAGATATTGTGCTGCAGTTTGTGCGTATTAAATTTGCATGAAATGTCTTGATTTGGAATCCTATTAAGGTCAAAATCAGAGGGGGAAAATGAGTTCATTTTATATATATATATATATAAGGGAAAAGCAAAAATTATGCACAGTTTGATTACTGTTAAGCTATCTCAAAGTTTTATTTTAAACTTATATTACATATCTTTAATCTAAAGCTAATTTAAAAAACAAATAGTTTTCATTTAAATTACATCCTTTCGTTCATTTTATATGAATCATATGATTCTGTGGTTGGCATTGGTTCCTCTTGCCTCTTTCTAGAAAGACATCAGATACTTATAGGAAGGACCATGTGAAGGTTATCAACATCTGTAAATAAAAGTATTTCTGTGTAACAAACGGGATGCGAACTTGATACATTCAGGTTGTCAGTCTGTGTCGTTAACCACAGGTTATCAGTCTGTGTCATTAAATCCCTTGAAAATTAAAAAACATAATATTTTAAGAAAAGTTTACATAGTTTATTCTTTTTTTTATTAAATGAGTTTAATAAATTACTGTTAATATTAACACAACTATTGCTTATATATAGGAAAATAGAAGAATAAATTTACAAATGAATAGCACTAAATATTCATTTATTATAAACTGTTTAAAAATAGTTATGCAATACAGTAACCATTGTTTGCATGGTTACAGGCAATTTAGGAAAATTTGTACGCAATCATTATGAGTTTGCTTGTTTATGATTTCAGAAAGTTTATGATGTGATCTTATCAGAAGTCAAAAAGATTCATAGTCATCAATGATAAATCAATTTTTATACATTTGTCTGTAACAAAATACGCTTTTATCGTCAGCATATAAAAGCATTGCACGTCTCGACATTTCAATCTTATCTTGAACATCTGTGAAAATCTTTTAACTCTGAAAAGATTTTGCTATTGTATTATAAACAGATTAACATTGCCTTGGGGAGGGGTATAGCCATAGCCATCACTACACAACGATTTCAACATTATAGTAACTGAATGCTCTTTGCTAGATATTGCTAAATTATATACATACTAGCAGGCGGCCTGGCGCTGCCCGGTTGTAAAATACACATAATATTATATTTTAATTAACACAGACTTCCCATTTATTATAAACAGAAATACCGTAAGTATTAAACATAACGTTAAATTCTTAAAAAAAAAAGAAAAGAAAAGAAAAAACAGAAAGAAACTGATACATGTGTATGTGAACATTATGTTTTTTCTAAACCATTCAATTCTTGTAAAAAAAATACTCGAGCTGAGATCGAAACTAACACCTAAAAACAGTGAGTCAAGTACAATAACTATTCGGCCAGCGAAAAAGTGTTTTCAAACTGACTCCTACTTAACATAAGGAATCTGTAATGTGAACCATTCGCGCATGCACAGTCGTAAAACAGTTAGCAAACAGAGAAAAATCCAACAACTCCCACGTAACAATTTTTCAATTTTTACTCCTTAGAAGCCCTTTTTTCTGGATGAAAACCTATTAAAAATATTTTTCACATATTTGAATAATCTATATACCAAATTTCAAGTCTGTAGATTAAAAATTTGTCAAGTATATAGGTTGAGAAGTGTCCTTACACACACATTCTCACTTATATATATATATATATATATATATATATACTAGCTGGGAGACTCGTCGTTGCCCGGGATCGAATGAAGATCAGCAAATGTTCCATACTTTCAATATTTTCATTGTCAGCAAAATCAGTGAAAAATTCAGAAATGTAAAATCAGTGAAATCGCCCATTTTTCAATCAAATCAATTAATTGCCTGATCTAGTCAAGGACCCACCATTTTGCATCAAGAGTAAGCTTCCAATGCCTTCACGCAGTGATTTAGTTCACAAGACATTGTAGTCTACATTGCACTGTAGAGAACCTTCTGTTGATTTTATAAAATTATTTTTAAATATAATGGCTTATATTAAAGTTTAAAATGCAAAAGTCAAATATCATGATTCAGTTGTGTTTTAAACAGAAACATTCATTTCGAATGCACTTCTGTCTTATCAAAGAACCTAATGCTGGTTTTATATGCTTGGCCCTTCTACGTGTGCAGTAATAAAACTTCTTAAATGCATTAGTGAAGTCAGGCTATATAAGGGTGTTAACGTTTTTGCAATCAGACTGTTCTTTCTTTAATTGGATATTTTCACTTATTGAATTTTGATACTTATCAGAGGCATTTCAATACAAAAACCTTTCTAAGAACACTTCCAGACGCATAAAGTACATTTGTGTGAAATTTCAGAAAAATCAACCCAGCCATTTCAGAATCCATAGGGATCGAACTCACACATTCAAAATGCTTCATGACAAAAGTCTATATTCTAAATTTCAAGATGTTGATCATCTTACATCTAATTGCTTTAAGTATGTTGAGATGCACAGTTCTTGACAGCACTTGTTTCTTAGCGTGGAATCATTCAAGTAATTATTATGTCCATTTTTAATTTATTCTGCCCTTAACTCATCAGAAGAAAAATAACTCATCAACTTTAAAAGAAAATAAAAGAATATGGGTATGATTACAAAATCCGAAATTGGAAGAGAAGCTGCAATTATTTTTCACTTTATTCTGCTATGTTTGAATTTATATATATATATTAGCAGGTTGTCCAGTGTTGACTGATCGTAAAATATGCTTAAGTATGATATTTTGATTCATGTAGATTTTGTATTCATTTTTATAGAGCCAACTTTGAAACTTTGACAATAAAATTCTTTATAACAAAACAGAAAAAAGCAGAAAGATTTCAGAGAAAGAAGGGAGAAAGAGAGAATAGGATTTCGGAAAAGGGGGGGGGGGGGTAAACGAAAAATAGAATTGAGGAAGAAAGAGCAATCTCAGAGGTTGGGGCAGAATTGATGGTTTTTTATAAAAATCATGTGTTTGGACTGGAGACTTCACTTACTGGTTTACAAAGAGCTCGTCAACAATCTGAAAGAGCCAAGGGAAAGAGAGACTTTCCTCCTCCTACGAGAAAACTAATTGAAGAATTTGATTTTAGTTGAAAGATTCTGCATTACAATTTGTTTTTCTTAAATCTGAAAGATGCGCCAAATTTATCTAATCCATTTTCGTGCATGAACTCTATCTGAAATTGTTTTATGCAATAATTTTTGTGTATATGAAAATGATCTCTAAAGTTATCATTCATTGTTGATTGCCTGTTGATTTGAGAATAACGCAAGTTGATTTCAGATCTATCTTGATGCAAAGGATGCAGTTGAGAGAGGCGGCATATCAACCATCATTAAAGCAACTACATGGGAAGAACTCAACCACAATATCCGACAACGAACGGCCAACTAATGAATTAAAGATATTGCCACACAGACTTAAGGTTGTGCTTGTTTGTGCACTCAGATCAGTAATTTCCAGTGACTAATAAGTGTCTAGTTACATTCTGAGGGCTTCATCACTACATGAAGATAAATGTGCAGCCACTGGGACTTAAGGTTAGTGCATGCTGTCTTGTTGTCTGTCTGGCTCATCAACTACAAGTTATATATTTGGTTCCGTGATGCAGGATTGTGCAACAACCCCTCTCAGACATGGTTATATATATATATATATTAGCTTGCCGTGATGGCATCCTTAGCGAGTATAAAATTCCTACTTGTGCGACATCGACTTGGTTTATAGCTGGTTGTGATGACCATATCCCTTGTTTGAGATGAAATAGGTTCATTCCACCGTCAGATTTTCACCGTGGTTTGCTTGATCTGTGTTAGTTAATAGACTTTTGTGTGTGTGGCAGTTTGTAGTGTGCTTGCCTGGCATGCAAGAGGTTTTGAATCCTGAGTTTAGATGTGTCCAATTGATGAGCCCAAATGAGGGCGAAACTTGAGTCTTGGGCTTCCGGTTTGTTGGCTGTCATGGCTATTGTGAGCTGTGACGTTATCTGGCTGTGGAAATAATTATATATTCTCTCAAATTTTGAAAGTTATATATATATATATATATATATATATATATATATATATATATATATATTCTTATACTTATTATTAAGTTCAGTTAGAATGAGATTGTTATATGTTTGAAAATTCATACTATAAATATTCATAGTTTTATCTGCTGGAACTATAAGGCTAGGGTTGTCCACTATTTTTTTGAAAGTCTTATTAATGCTTCTTAACTTAGTGTTTAAATACTCATGCTTTTTTTAAAACTTTTAAACCCTTTACAATTTTTATCAAGTCCAGCTCAAAGTGTAGGTTAAACTCATGGGTATATAATTAGCTTCAAGATTAAAAATACACTTTAAAATCTTAATTTGTTGAATAATCAGCTTTAAGATTAAAAATATACTTTAAAATCTTAATTTGTTGAATAAGCTAGCTTAGCCTTTTCTGTATCTGTTTAATTAATTAATAAATCATAGACACATTTTAGGGTTTACCAAACTAGAAACATCAAACAGCCCTGGTTGTCTCCCTTTAACCGTTATCAGTACCTACCGCAATCTTGGGTTTCCATAATTTACACTAATTTTTAAAAATTAATAATGAACGGGATTATCTTTTATTTGCCAATCTCAATAGATGAGAACGAAAGAGAATAATGGAATAAAAAATAGAATGTGATCCATAACCTTGAATGATGAATGAGGATTAAATAAGTATAAGGTAATGCTTGGGCTTTATTTCCCTATTAAATAAAATATTAACCTAAAACTGGTTTTAAATCTAAGAAATAAGATAGCCAGTCCTTTTGTAAACAAAAGAAGGAAGCATCGGTCGAATACGAAACTAACATAACCGTAACGTTTTAGCTTAGTTGATCTGGCCATATTATGAATATAAAAATAAACTTCTAAAAGATTTTTTAAAAAATAAATTATGTGAAATAAAGAAATATAGAAATCCAATTTAAGAAATCAACGAATAGTATTATTAAAAGATATTAAATGGCTACAGGTTTTTGTGGTAACTTCTTATGACAGGTTTTACGTAGTAATATGAAAATTCGGTGATATATAAATATTTAAATAAGCTCCTGACAAAAATGCATCCAGGATAAATGTTTTCGCATGCTTTATTTCCTTTAAGGGAATTGTCATTACATAATGTTCAATTGTTAAAGTGTTTTTATTCAATAAGTCTGAAGAGAGGCTGGTTATGTGAAAATTTTCAAACGCCATTATGTTTGTATTTGTCCAATTAGTCTTGAAATAATTGTAACTAACAATGAAATGCACTTTTTGTTGCTATGAATTCTTTTTTTGAAGTCTTGGTTTTTGTTAATACAGTATATGAATGCTCAATTATGAAATACAATAATTTTGTAGCTTACTTTTGAAGTCATCTCTTTTAGGCTTAAAATTTATTGGTATATGAAAATTTACTGAATTATACAAACGCAGTAAAATTCGATATATTACAAACAAGTATATATATATATATATATATCATATTATTATATATTACAAACAAGTATATATATATATATATATATATATATATCAATGAATTGGATCAATGAAAAGAACAACACTTAGATGTTGTTTTTATATATATATATATAAGGAAAAAAAATTGTAAATACATAAATAATTAGTCGGTAAACTTGGATTTTAATCGCAATTATATTATAGATTTTTAATTAATGTCATATATATATATATATATATATATATATATATATATATATATATATATATATATTAAAAAAAAAAAAAAAAAAAAATTATATTTTATAAATGTAATTTATAATCTATTTCGAATTTAAAACTATAGAAAAATATAATAATGTTAATAAACTAGGGAAATCACTTAGGATAGATAAATACTCACTTACCCAAACCTTGAAAGATTTGGGTTTTTAAAAAATAATTTTTAAACGTATTTCGAAATTTTTAATCGTGATTCGATATAATTAAAAATATATTTTTTTTAAACTTTAAACGTATTTTTGGAAATTTTTAAATGTTCGATATAATTAAACGAATTTTAAAGTTTTTAACCGATACCAATACAGATTTTGAAGTTTTTATACATAAGGAAAGAGATTTTAAAATTAAATGGGGTTCAAATTAAAATCGATTCATATAAAAAAAACATTTTTTCGAAATTAGATCTTAAATTTAAATAATTCAAAGTTGAAAATTAGGTATTACATTACCCGATATATATATATATATATATATATAGATATAGATAGATAAAAAAAAAAAAAAGGGGGGGGGGATTAAACAAAACGAGATTTGAACGTGGATTCGCGAGGTATATATACTTCACACTTCCGGTTATAAGATAGACGAATGTTGGCTGAAGAGAGCTCGATAAGGATACCTTAAACGGGCCTTATTATCGGGCTTGAAACCGACGGTACCAATGACCTGTCTCAACTAACAACTTTCTGTACACAAAATATATATATATATATATATATATATATATATATATATATATATATATAAGTTATAAAATATATATTGCGATTAAGCTACACTGAATATTCTGCATCTCATCCACTCTAGGACTCTTCAGGCTTATGCGCGAATTTTGTGGTTGTCTGTCGTTTTTATATACGCACCTTCTATTGAGATTTTAGTTAGCCAATCAGCTTTCTAGTATCCACCGCGCCATTCCTATCAGCCAATGAACATGCACTTACCGGACAATGGCCTACTTGACCTCTGGTTGACCTGTTCCTTTGTGTGTGCTCTATTTAGCCTCGATATCTAGTTTCTTTACCTGTTTTAAATCTAGGTTAGGTTTTTTTTAATGTTAGTTTATATATATATATATGTACACACACACACACACACACACATATATATATACATATATGTGTGATAGTTTATGTATATTCATGTTCATTTAATTTATTTATTTGTTTATTTTCTATTGTTTTTGTTAGTTTTAAAATTACTTTTGCATTTAACAGGTCAACCAATATCTATGAAACAGTCCTAAAAAATAGTAGATACAAAAATATTGATATCAAATATAAGTAACAAAACACCAATAACTATAATAAAATTAAAAATAGAAGAAAAAGAACTATAATTTGGTATAAGGTCCCATACAATCAAAGGTTAAAAACAAAACTTGGCAAGAAATTTCTAGATCTTATTGAAAAACACTTTCCCACAACCAACCCCTTACACAAAATTTTCAATAAAAATACCTTAAAGTTATCCTACAGCTGCTGCGAAAATTTAGAGATGATAATTAAAGCACATAATAACAAAATATTAAATAAAAACAATGTAAACAACAAAATAAAAAATTAAAAAGTAGACACCATGACAAAAATAAAACTAACACTAGCAGAAATAATAATAATAATAATAATAATAATAATAATAATAATAATAAACCAACCCCGGACAACAACAACCATACTAGAAATAAAAATGAAAATACTAATAATGAACAAGATAAATGCAACTGTATACACCGCACACTTTACCCACTTCAAAATAAATGTCTAACCAAAAGCGTAGTTTACCAGGCCACAATATTTGCGAAAGAAAACCGGAATAACAAAGAATATTATGTAGGTATGACTTCCTTAGATTTCAAAACTCAATATTATGACCACAAAAGTACATTCAACAATAAAAAACACTGTATGAAAACAACGCTAGCAAATAAATACTGAGAACTCAAAGAAAGCGGACATTCGCCGGTAGTCAAATGGAAAATAATAAGACAAGCTACCACATGTAAAGACCTAGACGACCCATGTAGATTATGCCTTCATGAAAAAATTACTATCTTGTACTTTAAAGAACCCCAACATCTATTAAACTGTAGAAGAGAAATAGCAAACACCTGTGTTCACAAGATAAAATTTACTCTAGGATAGCGATACAAAATAATTTTAAAACTAACAAAAACAATAGAAAATAAACAAATAAATAAATTAAATAAACATGAATATACATAAACTATCACACATATGTATATATATATATATATATATATATATATATATTTATATTTTGTGTACAGAAAGTTGTTAGTTGAGACAGATCATTGGTACCGTCAGTTTCAAGCCCGATAATAAGGCCCGTTTAAGGTATCCTTATCAAGCTCTCTTCAGGCAATATTCGTCTATCTTGTATATATATATATATGTACATATATATATATATATATATATATATATATATATATATATATATATATAAACTAACATAAAAAAAATTACCTAGATTTAAAACAGGTCAAGAAACTAGATATCCAGGCTAAATAGAGCACACACAAAGGAACAGGTCAACCAGATGTCAAATAGGCCTTTGTCCGGTAAGTGCATGTTCATTGGCTGATAGGAAGGGTGTGGTGGATACTAGAAAGCTGATTGGCTAACTAAAATCTCAATAGAAGGTGTGTATATAAAAGTGACAGACAACCACAAAATTCGCGCATAAGTCTGAAGAGTCCTAGAGTGGATGAAACGCGGAATATTCAGTGTAGCCTAATCGCCATATATATTTTATAACTTACTAACTAGCTCTACCTATGTATTGAGCACTTTTGAAGTAAATAATTAAAGTTTATGCATAAATTTATACTTTCGTATAGTAATTTCATGTGAGTAAATGAAGTAGTTATATAATCAGAATTTTTACTCTTTAATTTTAAAATAGAGATATAAATATTTATACTTGTATTTATAGGATGATCCTATCCGGATGAAAATGCTCACCATTTGAGATAGAGTATCAGTACATGAAAGGAGTTAAAACTTTTGCAAATTGTGATTTACAACATTTATTGTTCATAAAATAAGGAATACAAGATAAAAATAATTATTTCCTTATTTCATGGAGGTGTTTTGTTTTGCTTTTTTTACAAAGGAGTCACCACTTATCAAGGCCTGGAGGCCACTCGAGAATAAGAGTTAACGGGTATACATTAGTCAATGGGATTATAGTGTAGTAATCATTAGTGGAAGTTTTAAAAAATTGCTTTTTTCTTCAGAGGAAAAACAGCGAAAGAACTTTTGTATAGACTAGCTATAATTTTCCTGGTTAGCACAAAAATTGAAAGCTTCAAAGTTTGAAAGAACAAATATTTTAAAGATTAAAAAGATAGCCTGCTATCTGCTGAAAATCCTTGCAAAACGTGCAAAAAGTCGTTTTTAAATCACTCTATTATTATTTTTTTATAATCTTAACTAAAATAAAATGCATATTAAATAAAAGCTTATTCTCTATACTTTAAGTCTGTGCCATTTATTTTTGCGTGTATGATAATGCGCGAGTAACATTTACAGTTTAAATAACAGGCCAGTTTGGTTACTTCAAGCCATTTTGTTACCAAAAAATAATATATATATAATAATTATTGGAATCTTTTCTTTTTTCCTTGTACACATTTTTGTGAATTATTCCATGGATTTTTGCCTTTGGATCATTATGGACCATCTTCTTCCAATTACGGGATTTCCTTGGATTTTACTTGTACAAATGGAAATTCTTTTAACTTTCTTGAAGTTTTACATTTGGATTTTACCGTCACTGGATTTTTTATCTTCCACCAGACTATCCATTCATGCGTAATCACCTTTTTCTTCACCATATTCCTTCTGCTTCACTTTTTTTTGTTTTCAAGTAAGATCTTTGACTTACTTGAATACTTCTGCATGCAAAATCCGATCCCGCATTTTGCTAATTCCTACCCTCTGATGAAAAGGAAAGTATTTCTTCGAAACTCCACGGATTAAGGACTATCCATTCATCTAGTGTTTCCTTTTCAGATTAAATATATTTTTAACTTATTTCAAAGTGTTTTTTTAACATATTTTATTAACTGTTTGCTCATATATATGTGTGTGTGTGTGTGTGTGTGTGTATGTGTGTGTGTGTGTGTGTGTGTGTGTGTGTATATAAAAAGATCATTCAATAATCTATAAAACGAAAATAAAATATAATTCGAAACTACGAAACGTTTACAATGAAAATGACATTAATTATAGCCACCATGTGCATTTAAAATCGACGCATCAGCCATTGATAATGAATTTTTTTATCCCAGCACAGCCAACTAATATTCCGTCAGCATGACGTCTATGGATGAAATATATCGAGAAATAGGTTAGGATTTATTTGAACACATTCTATAGAAGATATATGTATACTTTAAATGTTTTGAATGTTTTAAATTGGTCATTTGAAAAAGATATTCGATCGTTCGTGAATAGTTTTATTCATCGCATGCCGTCATCGTTTACGTTGAAATGTTGCCTAAAAAAGTACTTTCTTGGTGCAGTATTCATCTGAAATGAATTTAATATAACAATAAGACATTAATATTAATTTTATATAAGATTATATATCATATTTGCCAGGTATATTTTGTTAAATGAAGATTTTTGTTGCGGGTCAGTTATGGAATCATGGCGAATTCATGTGTTACTCTATTGTTTATTTACGGTTGTTGATTAACTCAATTTTGTCTCTTTTCGAAAACGGTATTTCTGTTATGAATAAGTATACTAACATTTTCTTCACCTACTACGGATATTCCACTTTTCCAAACTGTTTTTTTTAAATTATTTTTCAAAAATTATTTTGTAATGAAAATATTTACACAATAATGGGGCATTTTTACTCAAGTTTCAAGTTGAAGTAAAATATCTTGAAAAATACACCGCTTACACTATTTTTTAATATTATTTAGGTTAGCACCTGAATACAGTTGCAGAGATTTATAACATTATTAGCAGCATAATGTTCTGTAGTGATGCAGGGTATCAGGATTTACGATAGGGAGTTTAACCAAAGACCACCCCCAATGCAATTTTCCGGGGCGCAGTGGGTATAAAACTCTGAAACCAACATTGCTTTGTTTGTTTGTTTTTCGATTAAATAACAATAACATGCTTATTGTTTGTCAATCTGACATCGGAAGGCAGTACTGAATGATTATATGATATTTTTCTGTAAATTAGGCGCATGTATACATATGATCATTTCTCCCTACTATAAAAATATTGAAACTGATAAGAAAATATAGGGCATAACTGATGGAGCAGTTATCCAAGTATTACCTTCACAGAATGTGACAAATAATGGATTTCTTTTAATTTTGTTTTTTGAGATGATGATGATGTACAAACCCATTTACAGCAATGTTTCATGGCAATAGGACGTGGGAGAAGGATGTCATTACCTAAAATGGAATGTTCCAATAAAATTATTCTTCAAGTTTATTTCTTGAATGAAAAATATAAGGAATCATGGGCTACTGCTATCACCTGGCTTCAAAAATTGTTCCCAGTTTATCCTACTGATAAGTGGAAAACCTTAGTTTAAAGAATTTTAGTGCAAGTTCAGGCTTGCTCAACAGCAGATCGTTCAGCATTCTACATCAATGTCATCAATATAGACTTCATAGGTAAGTACTGTAAATTTGGCATGGATATTTGAAGTTCCTCCAAAAATGTATATGATTTGAAGTTTGAATTTCCTTCAAAAATGTATGATTGAATACACAGTAAAAATTGCATTTCTCTTTTCAGGTGAAAGTTGTCAGAAAATAGGATTAACATGCAGTGTTGTTTTGGAACCCATGCTTGGGCATAAACTTTCACCTGCTGAAGTGACAAATGGTGTGTCACTTGAACTTTACAAGCTGTTCAGTCCAACTCAATTGTTCAGTTTGTTCAATGCATTGTGCCCTGGTTGTTCTAATAAAAAGGATCTAGTAGGCATTTGAAAAGAATGTGGATAACCTATAATAGGTTGATGAAGGAAAAAAAGAAAACTGAAGTTAGAAACTTTCCTGCAGAATCCTTTTTTTGAGAAACCTAAAAATAAAATCACTGCCAGTGATGCAAATCAAGAACATTCAAATGAAATAGAAATATATTTAAAACAGCAAGAAACTGAGAACAGGACAATCCTAAAACAACTTACGGATGCAAAGAACATGTGTCTGACTTTGCAAGAAAAACTGAAAATAATGGAGGAAATATGCAGGGGGAAAAATGTACAAATGGAGGGGATTTGGTATGAAATAAACAATGCAAAGGAGATACTAATAAAAAACGACTGTGCTATTCAAAATTTTTGTCTGTTATACCTAATTATATAGATATATATAAACAGATGAATAATAAAAAAAGGATATCCACATTGAAGTCTTTTTTTTTTTACATTGTAGTCACCACTCATAAAGGCCCGGAAGCCACTCAGGGATAAGGGTTATTGCATGTACAGTAATCAATGAGATAATATCGTGGTAATCGTTAGTATTGGAGATTTGATAAAGTGTCTTACTAAAGGGGGTCGTTTATCAGAAATTTGTTTATGTTTGATTTGAAGACATTCAAGTTGTAGTCAGGTGGGAAATAGGCAAACGGAAGAGAGTGCACTTCTAAGAAAGAAGCTTTGTTTATGGAATCTAGGTTTTGATTTAGGCATAGATAACAAGTGGGGAAAATTATTAACAGTAATTTCAGCTAGACGGGTGTTTTTTGTGAAAGATTGGCGACGGGGGGGGGGGACCAGAGATTGGAGTCAGACAAGCACTTGCCATGGAAATAAAGTATCCCCCACTAAGACACAGTCTATTTTGTACTCTGTCAAGGCTGGATAGGCTATTTTTAGCAGCTCCTGCCCAGATGTGGCAGCAGTACACCATCCTTGGACGTACTGTACTTTTATATAGATAGAGAATTGCATTAGCAGTGAGATATCTTATGGAGCGGTAGAAGGATCCCACCATTTTTCCAGTGACCTTGGCAACAGACTTGATGTACATGTTCCATTTCAGATCAGGAGTAAAGGTCAATCCCAGAAGCTTTTCAAAACATGGAGCCTCTCCAAGACGAGAGCCATCCATTTCGATTGATGCCAGATGGGGATCAGAGCGTTGATGATGTAAAGATAGGAGCTTGGTTTTAGATGCATTAAAAGTAACCAGCCACCTCTTCCCCCACTGTACCACACGCTCAAGGTCAGAGGAGAGAGAATCAGAGAGAACTTTGTCATTTACGACCTTTGATGTGTTGCTATAGATGGTCATGTCATCAGCATAGATGTCAATGAATGATTTAAGTATGTGTTTTGGGAGATCATTGATGTACATCAGGAAGAGAGTTGGACCCAGGATTGACCCCTGAAGAACTCCAGCATTAATACTGTGGGCCTCTGATTTCTGTATATCAACCACTACTCTTATGAGTCTAACAGAGATAAATGATTTAATAATTGAGAAAACATTTCCAGTTATACCGTAGCTGGAAATCTTGTGAAGTAGGCCTTTGTGCCATACTTTATCGAAGGCCTTTGATATGTCATGCAATTGACCTAGAAAGGCCTTTGATATGTCATGCAATTGACCTAGAAAGAAGCCTTTGTCGAGAGATTCACTAATCCTATGAGATATAACCATTATCACATCTGCTGTAGATCTAGCAGAACGGAAACCATATTGCATGTCACTAAGAAGGTTATTTCTGCTGAGATAGTTGACTACTTCTTTATTTAATATGGATTCCAGCAACTTAATCATGACACACAGGAGACTTATTGGTCTGTACTGAGAGGTAGATGACTTATCACCTGAGTTCTTAAATATAGGGAATACTGATGAGGTTTTCCAGGTTTTTGGGAAGCACTTCTCCTTAAGGCAACGCTTAAACAGTTTTGTAAGTATGGGGGCAAGTTCTGGTTGAAGCTTTTTCAACACTATAATTGGATGCCATCACGGCCAGTTGCTTTACTGGAATCAAGGTTCTTGATTAGCTTGGCGACATCACGCACAGATATTTGTATGCTGCATAGTGTGTTGTCTGTTATAGGAGGAAATACGGGGAGTTGATGGCCTTCATCGCATAAGGTAGAATTAGCTGCAAAGTTCTTGGAAAATAGTTTGGCCTTGTCTGATGCTAACAAGATTACCTTAGGTCCATTGATGATGGTTGGGATAGGACGCACGTTTCTGTTCAGGATCCTGTTTGCTATTTGCCAAAACTCGTGGGAGCCAAGCCGTTGCTCAGCTACTTAATGGATTGAGCCTATAGCTCTCTTGCATTTTTTATTACTCTTTTACAGTGGTTGCTTGCAGTCCTGAAAGCAGCTTTAGTCTCAGTGCATCTATTACGTTGGTAGCTATGGAAAAAGTGATTACTATGTGCGGTGACAGCAGCACATTCTGGGGAGAACCAAGGCTGGCTGTTAGGTTTTTGTTGGAATTTTTTGGATGGTATGAATCAGCCTATGTCTACAATTAATCATTCAGTCAGATCTGATACTATAGAGGACGCATCCTTTTTAAACATTGAATGCAAGTGTAGATCAAATATAAATGTATGGAAGCTATCCCAGTCAGCCATAGGGTATCAATATACAGTACGGTGGAGAGGTACATCTGAAGACTTGTTACATTTCATTTTTATCTTCACTGATACAACTGAGTGGTCAGAAGATCCCAGAGGAGATAGAATGGAACATGAACACAGCTCAGGGGAAGTTGTTAGAAAAAGGTCTAGAAGACTTGCATACTGACCGGTAGTATCAGGCACACAGGTGGGTTCGTGAACAATCTGAGTGAAGTCATATGCAATGATGAAATCATGGCAGAACCTCCCTTTGTCATCTGTCTTATTTGAGTGGGTGAGCTATTCCACATTGTGGACATTGAAGTCACCACAAATGTAAATGTTAGCCGAAGGATGAGCAGACAGGATGTGGTCAATTTTCTCAGCTATACTCTTAAAGATAGTAACCTCACTGTTGTGGGGGCAATAGAGGGCAAATATAAATGCAGTGGTGTAAGCAAGTGCAACCCGGAAGTACATATAAGGTAAATTAGGGTCTTCTCTGGAGATATCTACCACACGGAAAGTTATCTTTAATGTAGGCACATATTCCATGCCCATGTCGATCTTGGGGGTTAGATTTAGATGTTAAGTTAGAGTATTCTTTAATTATGAACTCATCAAGGACGTATCATCTAGTTTACATATGGAGATGTCTTTACACAGTAACAAGATCCAATCAGTGAAGTTGGTTAAAACTTGGTAAAATTCGTAAATCCATTTGTAGTATGTATATCTGTATACTTGGAATATTCAGATTGTATATATCTATGGTTCTTTAAGAGATTAGGATGAAGTTGGTACTGGAAAAATCTTGCAGTGTAAAAATTACAGTTTGTAAAGAATTTATTGAATTTAATTTAAAGGTTAAAATGCTAAAATTAGTGTTAATATCACGAGGTAAGAAGTTTCAAGTTTCCTTCCATTAAGATATTTTGGGAGGATCGTTACCAAAATACACTTTATAGTGTAATAAATATACTTAAAAAATTGGGGAAAAAATAAAGCACTGTGAGGAGTGATATGGGGTTAAGGATGAATTTATCTGAGACTGGTCAGTATGTGGATAAAGTCAGGATGGATATGATTAAGAGAAGTTGAGAGAGGGGAGGGTTATGTGGTAGGGTTAGCATATCAGATTACTGCCTTGTAGTGCAGAAATACACACACACACACACACACACATATGCGCGTGCACACACACACACGTACACATATATATAATAAGTAGATTTTCTTAATCGGTGCATTAATTTCCCAAAGTATATTATTTTGCACTGATTAACAAAATCTTCTTACTTCTTCCTAGTTGCAACAAAAATAGATTCTAAATTATTAATTACCCCAAGCATTTATTTTAAAAATCATCCAATTAGAACCAGAATTTGATCCTAAAATAGTGTTCAAATCAAGTTAAACTTTCAATAGCTATATAATAATCAGATATTTACACTAATTAATTTAATTTCTATAATTCAGTTTTACTGCTTAACAAAATATAAACCATAAATTTAAAATAGATTCCTGACCCCATACTTAATAAAAGTTGAAACGATAAAAGAAAAAAACGACATGATTCCATTTCTGTTTGATGAAAACCGGATTTGGATTTGCATTTTGAAGGTGCTGGTAATGGTCCTGTTGTCATAACTTAGATCGGTAGAGAGCATGAGTTGTACAGTGGCACATCTCCCATCTCCATTTTGTCACTTTCAGACATGATAGAAGGCTTCTATCGCTCTTGAGAATTGTACACATCTGACCCACTAGTAGATGGTCTGCAACATAAAAAACAAAAACAAAACAAACTGGTTTTCATCAAATGGAAATGGAATCATGTCATTTTTTTGTATATTATATACTGTACTGTATTTTGTTACTAATTTTTAATGCCGTATACTCGGGTTCTATTGTACTAAAAGTATTATATGATTATATATAAAACCATGCATATTTTAAATAATGTGACTAATCCATATTCACTAAAAGACTGGAAGCATAATTTAGATTTCATTTAAAATCTGATAGGCAATATAATTCTAAGATACAAATGGATTCAGAAAGAAAGAGATATACAGTAGTAAAAAAAGTCAAGAACTACTGCACTAGAATTTTGGAAGATCTCCTCCTCAGACTGAGAACAATAAATTAATTATTTTCTATTGCTGAATATTTTTGTCAGTGATATAATGCTTATATTGCTTAAATAAATAATCTGGTGGTGAAATACGAAGGTAATATGAGGGAAGATGTAAAACTTTATATCCTAGTCTCTCAGAACTTAGCCACGGTAATCATTAATCAGAAAGATAGCCAATTAATACATTTAAAGACAGTCCAATTTCTGGACTTCATTTTGAGCACATGTGGAATGTGCAGTTTGTCTAGATTCTTTAGATTACATGTGGATTTGAGATGACAAGATATTTTCGTGGTGTAAATTAATGCCCCCACTTTCTTTACATTAGAACGACACAAACACAAATACACCTCAGCAGAAAAATGATACTTCTCTAAATACATCACGACCACACGTGCTAAAAATAGCAACAATCTTTTCCTTTTTAAAAAAACACACACACACACACAAACTCAATTTTCCATAACTAAACAAAAATAACAGACTTTTTATTTTGGTCTGTAATGTTTGAATATCTCCCTGATGGGGGCCAGAGTATGAATGTGTCATCCACATATTGCAACCACATTGTTGGCTTTAGTGGTGTTGATCCTAATGCTATTTACTCAAAGTATTTCATGTACTGGCCAATGAAAAGTCAGGTATGGTGGACCATATCTGGAGGGAAAAAGGGAACCATATACCATTATGGAACAAATTAAAAATTATAAACAGAGAGGAACGGCGGAGAGTAAGATGACTAAAAGGAGCAATGCATATGCTGGAAGATACTCAATTACTAAGTAGACTTAGTATAGAATTAAACTTGATCCAGGAACCGTTAATTATAAATAATAGATAATATATACAGTATTAGATTGGTGCAAAAATAATGACGTTTTTTGATGTCCAACTTTATGTCAAAAAACAACATTATTTTTGCACCAACCTAATAATAAGTAAATAACAATAATATATCCTTATATATGATAAAAAAAGGTGCAGTTTTTCTCCTCTGGGCCAAATTACTGTAGGCTTGCAACAACAGATGCCACATAACAAATTTATTATGTCTAAACTATTATCAGCCATCTTCTCTAACTTTTGACCGCCGTCATAGACACATTCATTCATTATATTAAAACCCTATATTCCATCTAAGGGGAGGCATCATGACGATTGCTATCTACAAAGGAAGTAGTTCTTATTTTTCCTTCTCTTTCTACAGTCCTCTTCCTGCCATCAGTCTACACCTGGAAAATATATATGCACATTCTTAGTATATTCTCCAGTCACCCTACCATAAGCACATTTGCTGTAGATCTAGCAGAACGGAAACCATATTGCATGTCACGAATAGAGTTATTTTCTTTTTTACTGTTTTATTTTTCTTGACTGATGCACACCCTATAACTAAAAGGGGATCTTAAAGGTCAAAACAGATATCTCATTTGATGTAAACATAAGTTTTTTCTACATTTTGACATAAATAATTTGTCTATATTATAAAGGCTTCACAAACTTTATACAGGGAAAATTTAATAACGTTATTATTGAACATGTAATCATATGATTATTGAATTTTAGGGTGCAAGCACAGATTACTTACAAAACAACCTCCTCTAACATGCTCAGAATGACTTTCAAAATAATAACATTATTTCAGCATGGTAACAAAAAATACATAAGTACCCAACATTTAAATTTTTCCAGTCATCACTGCACAAAAATTCAAGGTTGGTTCATAGTATTTGCGTGTGGGGATCATGACAATTATTACGATTAAATTTGGGGCAGATATCTTGACAACCTGCCCCCTACAAAATGGGGTGTCTATTCCAAAAACCGTTCTTAACAGGGGTAGGTTGGGAGTCCATTCCGAAAGCCATTCTTACCATGAGGATGTTTGGTGTGTCTATTCCAAAAGCCGTTCTTAACACGAGGAGGTTTGGGGTTGGGGTTAGGTAATACCAACAACAGTCGTACTTAAACTTTTTACGAGGGGGAAGGGCATGGTTCCATCGGGCAATGCCGGTTAACAGGTCCTATTAGTATATAAATATATGGTAATATATACTAATAATAATTCGTAATAAAAAGTGATGTTTACAACTAAAATAAAATAGGTTTAAGACTCCTAATATCCATACTAGAACTCTCCGTAAGAACCTGTGGCACAGTTGTTAGAGTATTTGGAAAATCAATTGCCAAAGTGATATTCTCCTGAAGGTTGAAGGTTCAATTCTGAATGTGGATGACCAAAATATACAGTTGTGAATTACTTAGGACCTCTATCCAATTATGGCTGATGGGACAAGAGCATGCTACCCCTCCCCATGAAGTAAATAAATGGTTCTGTTCAAAATTCTGTCCAAATTCCCAAATTCGAAAGAAACATTCCAGAGTTGGACAAGATATTCCTGAAGAAGGTCGAAGGTTACATCAACCGAAACGTTGTGAAAAATCACACTCAAGATGAGAACAGTAGTCTGATGAATCCAAATAAAATGAAAAGTTGTTAATTATTACTTGTACTCAGGCCAGTCATTTTCTGAATAATTGGAAAAATTTTTGTAGTAATCAGCAATTATTAGGCATTTTTGATCATTACAGTGAAATAAATCCATTGACCACAATACAGGTGTTTTGTGGTCACTTGTCAGGAAATTTCTGTGTAGTTGTGAGTTGATCATCGCATTTGTGGGGATAATAATCTTGCTGGTCATGTTACTTTCATGCTGCATCGTGGGATCGGACTCGTTGCTTTGTGCTTGATCGGGTCTTAGTTATCCACCTCCATATCTGTGTCAGATATGTCGTCTGTCATCACTGCTTCATCATTTGTCTTTTTCACATCCATTATCTCGTTTGTGTCACATGGGAATACACTATCCTCCATTCTTGATCTTTGGGGAGGTGGCTGAGGGGGTAGCTGCATGAGTGACTAATCTGGCATATCCACAATAGGTTGGATTTTCTGATGACGATTACGTAGTGTGATCTTGTTGCTTCCATCCAACTGTATCCGGTATTGTCTATTACCCATGATCTCGACAACTCTCCCCATTTTTGTCCATTGTGACATATATGATTTTGCACCTGAATGGATTCGTCAACCTGAAGCTGTTGGAGTGGACGACTGTGCATGTTGTACTGTTTAGCACATGCCTTTTTGCCATTGCCTTTTCTCTCAATTATTTACTTTCTGTCCAACACTTGTGAATCTGGTGTTTCTTGTGAAGTATAGGGAGGTGATTCCTTATTGTTTGATTATATAACATTTCGGCTGATGATAATCTGAGGTCCTAATGAGATGTGTTACTATGTGTTATCATCGCCCATGCTGGCTGATCATCCTTTTGGCTGTTTTTATGGCCAGTTTGGGGATAATGTGCGAATGATATACATCTCTTTATGCCCCAGTCTCCCAGGAACAATTTATACTCCAGTAAGTTAAATGGTGGCCCTCCATCAGATGATATCTCCTCCGGTGTAGCATATGTTCAGAACTAACCCCTCAATGCATCGTATACTGCTGCAACCTTGGTAGCAGGATAACCTCAATCTAGCCGGTATATTGGTCTGCATATACTATGTAACCCTTCCCATGCATATCCAGTAGGTCTGTGATAGTCTTTTGGAATGAGAATTCTGGGTTTGATAATGGTATTAGTGGTTCTCTCAGTCGGGACAAGGCAATCAAATTGCATTTTTGACATTGTGCTCTTGTTTATCAGATACTAGCGTCTAGACTGGGCCAAAATAATCGTTGCCTAGCGTTAGCTAACATCCCATTCACCCCTTGATGGGCAAAGTGCAATACCTCTTGTACTTCAGTTCTAAGCTGCTTTTGTATTAGAATTTTATCCCTTTTTATGGGTACACCCCTTCCAGAGACGGTTTCTTCTCGGACCTCACTGAGCCAAACGTTGAATGCTCATTTAGGCTGCTTTGCAAATGAGGAGTCGATGTATCCATTGTCTATAGATTGACCAGTCTGTGAAATTTCTGGTCCACTGGTGTTAAAATATTGGCTTTGGCCAACAGCTTGCACTGGTATTCTGTATTTGCAAGTTCAGTTACAACTTGGCCAGCTACCATGTCCTCCGAATAGTTTATAGTCTGTTGACAGCTCTTGTTAAGACACTGAACATTAAAATTGTAAAACCTTACTTGGGACCAGAGCTTTGCTAAAAACTATGGGACCCTCCCCTTCGTGTTTCCTCATATTGTAGAATCTATGTGTATGCACCTCTTGATGTAGACCTTTCACCGCAATGAGTCATATATGTCATAGGAGCTGTTCTTCGGTAGCTATATTGAGAGCTTCAGGCATTCCTAGGTCGAACAAAAATCTATTTACCTTGTTCAGCAAGTCATTCTAAATTCGTTGCGTATTCCCATGGAGTTGATTAAACCGCACATTTGTTTGGACCAGGTTTATGTGTCGATGACTAATGCCCAGTCTCTATCAGTGCAACCATGCTTGATCATAGGTCTGTCCATTCTGCCAGTGTGAAGCTCATTCTTTCTGTAAATTTATCAACTGATGAACTAGTTGCAATTAATGTTCATAATCGCATTGTCCTGACACCTTTACTATTCAAATTTCAAAAAGAAAATAATCCTATAAAAATAAATCCCATAAAAATATATCTTGTCTGTAGCGCCATGTAAAGTGGATTTAAAAATCTCCCGAGTCTGAGATCAATGCTGTATTTATAACACCAGATGATGACTGGTGTTCCACTTTTTTTAATAGAATATATTTGTTTTTTCAAGTCATTTTCTATTTAACCCCTGGTTGGGGCTCTAACAGGTACTACCACTTCAGTTCAGAGTGGACCTGGGAGCAATGGTAATTAAAGGGTGACTGCACACTCCCCAAAGCCTGCAAGCTGGGGTCTCACCATCGGATATAGTTTAAGGTCATATCCAGGACCTACATTTATTGAGCATATGAAAGTAGTTCCATGATATTACTACACAGTTCTTCAACCAAGAGCCTACAAGGTACCCAACCAGATGGAGAGGCACACTGCTTGAACTGCTTGGTAGCTGTCAGGAAAACCAAATGCTAGTCTCAAATGTCCAGCTTCAATTCTCTCTTCCTCCTCCTTTAGGAGGGAATGGAGAGGTGATCAACCGCCCTCCTTTCCCATCTCTTAAAATCTTTTTATCCTTGACTGGTTCTGGCCTTTTGGTAGTGGTTATTGTTTTGATGTGATGAACCACATACTTTATAATCGGAATTGCAATACTCCTGGCCTGTTTACTATACCCATACACGAGAAGACAAAATTTAGTCCCCATAGAATTTACATAACTTTGAGACAAAGCACCATCTGTTTGCGTGGGCGAAATGGTGTTCTTTTAGATCTAGTGTCTATTTTAAAACTTAAAATTATTTCAATTGAGTTATTTCTCCTTAAACGTATATAGCAGATCAGTTTATGATATAACAATTTGCGGCCCATGTTTGTATAAACGACTGGAAATAACTTTTATATTCTTATGTCTTGTATAAAAATATTTTGTTACAAAATTTCATTGTTTTCAATTTTTCACTAACAAAACTCTGTTCATGTTTAGGTAGCACTTGTTACCTGGTGACCCTTCTATTCGTTTACTGTTTCATTTCATTTCTCAATTTTATTATGCATGCATGCCTGTACATATATTCTTCATGTTCTTCCTTCACTAAAACATAGCATTTATACAAATTCAAATTAAATGTTGGTGTGCCTCTTAACCATACCAAAAGACGTTACCATCATCCTAAAAAATGGCTTATATCAAAGCCAGGAACCACGCCACACATCTCGTCCCTTTTTTTTTTTTTTTTACTATATTCATATGTAAACGACTTATTAAAGTTATTATATGTTTTTTTTTGTCATTAGTATTGAAAATTACATAAAAGAAAATTTTAAAATCTAATTAATATTATAGCTCCCCCCTCTTTTTTTTCTTGTTTTAATGAATAATTAAATTAGATCAATGATCTCCCAAAACACATACTTAAATAATTCATTGACATCTATACTGATGACACGGCAATCTATGGCAACACATCTAAGGCCGTAAATGACAAAGTTCTCTCTGATTCTCTCTTTTCGGATCTTGAGCGCTTGGTACAGTGGGGGAAGAGGTGACTGGTTACTTTTAATGCATCTAAAACCAAGCTCCTATCTTTACATCATCAATGCTCTGATCCCCATCTGGTATCAATTGAAATGGATGGCTCTCGTCTTGGGGAAGCTCGATGTTTTGAAAAGCTTCTAGGTTTGACCTTTACCCCTTATCTGAAATGGAACACGTAAATCAAGTCTGTTGCCTAGGTCGCTGGAAAAATGGTGGGATCCTTCTACCGCTCCAGATATCTCACTATTGATGCAATTCTCTATCTGTATAAAAGCCAAGTACGTCCAAGGATAGAGTACTGCTGCCATATCTGGGCTGGAGGTGCTAGAAACAGCCTATCCTGCCTTGACAGAGTACAAAATAGACTTTGTCGCTTAGTAAAGGATGCCCTTTTCTCTTCTCTGCAACCTCTTTCCCACAGAAGAGACATTGCGTGCCTGTCTTTGTTTTATCGTTATTTCCTTGGCAACTGCTCGTCCGAGCTCCAATCTCTGGTCCCCTCCTCGCCAATCTTTCACGAAAAACACCAGTCTAGCTGAAACCACTGTCAATAATTTTCCCCACTCTTTATTTGTGCCTAAATCAAAACGTAGATTCCATGAACAAAGCTTCTTTCTTAGAAGTGCACGCCTGTGGAACTCTCTTCCGTTTGCCTGTTTCCCACCTGACTACAACTTGGATGTCTTTAAGTCCAACATAAACAAATTCCTGATGAATCGCCCCCTTAAGTAAGACACTTTATCAAGTCTCCAATACTAACGATTACTACGATACTATCCCATTGATTACTGTACACGCAATAACCCTTATCCCCGATTGGCTTCAGGGCCTTGATAAGTGGTGACCCCCCCCCCTCCATGTAAAAAAAAAAAGAAAGAAAAAAAAATAGTTTTTGATCTCTTATTGTTTGTTAGTGCAGGCTACCCGGTGGCGAGAACCCGGTTTGGTCATGGGCGGAAGTAATATCAGAGTCACGTGTCATGGCAATCTGGTCACGTGTCTATAGCGAAGGAAAAACGCTCGTACACATTTGTTAGCAAATAAACGTTTCAATAATATCAACAACAATGTCGTCTCCCGACAGCAAGACTACTGATAACTTGAAAGGGGGTCATGCACCGGCAGGTAAGCAATATAAAACGATAACTATACAGAAACTAAGATAAAGAAAAAGAAGAAAAAAAGAGATATATGACATTACTTCAACTTTGTGCGCGAAACAAGAAATATCGCAAATTAGTAAAAACAAAACAAAAAAGCGTTCGTTGTTCCTTCCTCGTTTCACTATTTACCTTCATTGTTTTTGTTTCATGAAATAAGTTAAAACTTTGAACGCGTTTTCCTTTACGTTTTAAACGTAAATGAAACGACTATATTTTATTTTTTAAATAGCTTTTCTTTTTTTTTTTTTAATTTATTTTGTTGTACATAAATGAAATAAAATTGTTTTTATATTATGTTTTAAACGTTCGAGTGAGAATCCATTTGCGACAGCTGTTAATTCCATGTTTTTGCGTTTTTTTCTCGTGTTTTATTATTTAAAAAATATTTGAAATGTCTTCACATTCGCGTACACGATTTTGTGTTTTTTTTTTTTTTTTAGCTTGCTTACGCACTTATGCTAGCGTACTATTTTGTAAAAAAAAAAAATAGTATTTTCAAGCTAAATTTGAGTTTTACGATATCTTTATTTAATTGTTAGGTGAAAGCACAGAATAATTACAAAACACCCTCTCCTCCCCACGTTAAGAATGAGTTTCTAAATAACATTTCAGCACAGTAACAAATTTTTTTTTTCTTTTTTAACATTCTCAATTAAAAGGGAAAATTTGTGAGATTAAAAAAAAAAAAAAAAAAAATACTGATTATTTTATTTTTATTTTATTTTTTTGGACGACCTACCTTAGCGTAGTAACCCCCCCCCTGGCATCCCCATGTTAAGAACGGCTTTTGAGGTTGTGGGGTGTTTATTCCGAAAGCTGTTCTTAACATGGGGAGATTGTGGGTTGTTTATAATACGTCGTAAAAATTTACCAAAAAACATGTTCAATGGTTATTTTTTTTATTTATTAAGAAATAAATACATGACTAAAATTGTTTTCCATTAAGCTATTTGGGAAAAGTTGACTTTTAACACTTCGTTAAGATATATAAATTTCATATTGCGGCCTCGGACTTGGGGTTAGTGCCTAGGTTAATTATGGGCATGTTGTTTTTATTTTTTTTTTTTAATTCATTAAAAAATAAAAACAAACAAAACTACCCTACATTAAGCCTAAGTCCGGGCTAGCAAATAAACTTCGTTGACTCTAATCCAACAAAAACATTTAAGTCAACATTATTATATTGTCCCACATTAATATTTTGTATAATAAATTTTTGAATGGTAACTTCAGAACAAATTTTTAGGGGCTATTAAAAGTTAGGGTACTTCTACACTTTACCGCCGAAACCGGAGACGCCATTTTATTTCACGCACCTGCCGTAAAAATGCAAGGGAGAAATCAGTATTTTAAACTATGGCCGAGGTTAGAAATAAATGAGAAAAATTATATAAACTTCCGAAAAGAACTATGAAAAAAAGTAAATAAAGAAAGTGAAAGAGAACATACATCCATAATTGTTTAATTGGAAATGTTTTGATTTAATTAATGAAAACGGGAAAGTTTTTCGTGAAACAACATTTGGGTTTGTATTACTGTACACATAGATTCGAAAAAGTTGTCAAAAAAACAAATATATAACAAATAAATGTTATCAAAGGCAAGATAAGTTACTTTTCTACCAAACTGGATATAATTTTCGCGTTTTTATTCAGTGTAACCTCGAAAAGCATACAGTGTTTACCGATGTATTGGAAAATTCAAAATGGCGGCTGACACTCTCTTTAACACGGTAAGTTCAGGAAAAGATGTTATAAATAATAAACTAGACAAAATACTGTTAGAAATTCGCTCATTATATGTTACTGTGACATAAGTTGACATATATCCGGTGTTTTTTTTTTTAATAGTATTTTGTCTAGTTTATTATTTATAACACCTTTTCCCAAACTTACCACGTTAAAGAGAGTGTTGGGCGCCGTTTTGAATTTTCCAATACATCGGTAAACACTGTATGTTTTTCGAGCTGAATAAACATGTTACATTGAATAAAAACACAAAAAATATATCCAGTTAGGTAGAAAAGTAACTTATCTTGCCTTTGATAACATTTATTTGTTATATATTTGTTTTTTTTTTTTTTTTTTTTGACAACTTTTTCGAATCTGTGTACAGTAATACAAACCCCAACATTTTTTTTTATTATTAAGAACATAAAATGAAAAGGACATATTCATAATTGTTTAAACTGGGCGAGCACGAGCACCATTTGAAAACCAAAACATTTATTGTATAAAAATAAGTCCCAATTGTTTTATTAAAATTATATTTTCTTACGAAAACTTTACCATAAATGTTTTTACAATTATAATGTAAATTTTTATACAATAAATGTTTTGGTTTTCAAACGGCGCTCGCCCAGTTTAAACAATTATGTCATTTTCATTTTCTATTTTCATCAATTAAATCGAAACATTTCCAATTAAACAATTATGTATATATGTTCTCTTTCACGTTCTTTATTTACTTTTTTTCACAGTTCTTTCCGGAAGTTTGTGTAGTTTAAATTTTTTTGTTATTTTTAACTTTGGCCATAGTTTAAAATACTGATTTCTCCCTTGCATTTTTACAGCAGGTGCATGAAATAAAATGGCATCTCCAGTTTCGGCGGTAAAGTGTAGAAGTACCAAAGTTACGATCAATGTGAACTAACTAGTTGTCCAAAGGATGTTTATTCCGAAAGCCGTTCTTAACACCCCCAAACTCCCCATGTTTATTCCGAAACGCATTTTCTTATTTTCAACCTCCCCGTAATCAACTTCTTAAAGATAAGTCTTCGGGTGGTCCCCCCCCCCCAGTGAACTTTCACCAAAGTTAGTTTTACCTGTTTTTTTTTTATTTTCATTTTTACCAGAAACACAGATGTTTTATTTTTGTTGTGTTTGTTTATTTTTAGTGTCACCCATGTTTATTTTGTTTTCATCATTCATCGCCGCCGCAATTGTCAAGAAAGTGATATTTAAATAAAAACTTAGGTTTTAAGAAATTATTTAAATGAACATATCGCACTTAAGTTGGCGTCCTGCAATAGCAGTGTCAGAAATTTCGTGAAAATAGTGAATAATTCCACCCCATCTTTCCAAGCTTATAACTCCTCGAAAAATGTAATTCAAGCCCTAATTTTTTTTTTCAATTAAAGGAGTAAGGACCAAGGTTTTATTTAAAAAAAAAAACAAAACAAAACAATGTGTTTTTTTTTTTTTAAAAAGGTTTTAAACTTCGGACTTTACAGGTAAATTTCTAAAAAACTGATTTTTTTTTTTGTTTTAAATTTGAATATATTATTTATTGACCTTTTCTCTTCAATTTGTGATATATAAACCTATTAAACATAAATTAATTATTTACTTTTAATAGACATTTCAAAATGGGGGGGGCGTGAAAATGGGGGGGCGTGAATTTAAAAAAAACGTTTGTCTAAAATATTATATTCGGTTTATTGGAAAGAACATAAAATTTCACATTGACCCTGAAAATATCGTAAAAATAGAATCAATAGAAAAATTTTGATAGATTTTTAAAATTTAAAAATTTAAAAATATTGAGTTTAAAAATTGAAAAATATTGAGTTCGGAAAATTCATTACTGTTTAAAAAAAAAAAATAAAAATATTTTTATTACTTTTAAAACAACTGTAATAGTTTATTTTGGAAGTATAATCCATAAAGAAAATAAATAACCCACTTTTAACAGAGAAATTACGAGATTTTTATATTGTATTCGCAGTTTCGTGTTAGGGGTGTCAAAAATTCCTACAAAAATTCTGATACTGCTAGTCCTGCAAGGTCTTAGCACTGTTAAAGTTGTTTTTGTACATAAAACGTTTAAAATTTCTCTTTACCTTTACGAAGGTTGGATTTTGTCACGTGATTTGTTGTTTTATTTGAATTTCTCTTCAAATACAAAATGAAGGGTTTTTATAGAATGACTCCCGGCTCAAAACAGCCCCCCCCCCTGCGTATTTTGGGCCGTTAAAAACGAAAAGTTAGGAGATGGGGGGGGGGGCACTAAAAAAAAAAATACAAAGCCTCCCGATTGAAAATAGAAGTGCTTCATGTTAATTTTAGAATAAGTTTGCCCTACCCCCTGAAGAAAATTAAAAAAAAAAAACTGCGTTTTCAAATAAGAATGTTTTTTTTTTTCCTGAAATTAAACATTGGCTACTTATGCAAAAACCCCATTCTTAACATGAGGAAGGGAGGGCGTTTTGTAACTATATTGTACTTTCACCTAACAATGTAATAAACAAAATATACTGTAAAAATTGAATTTTACTCGAAGAAGCCCTATCTTTAAAACACACACACACAGTCTGTATTTTGCATAAGTACTAAACTTTGACTTTTTGTCATCTCTCAATCGTGATTGATTTATTATTACATAATTTACCATTTTATATTTCGGAAATTAAGATGGGGATTGATATGTTTGCAATACGACTATTCTCATCACGGTTTGTTCTACTCCTTCATTTTGGCCGTCGTAACCTCTGACCTTTGCTTCCCTAGTTCGAAAATCTTCATCTAACAAAATAATCGAGGATTATGTCGGCCTTAACGGTCTGAAAAAAAAAATCAGACATCCGAATAGTATAAGTAATTTATGATATATTTAGTGCTGTAAAAAATAATATTCGATAAAAATCTTGTACTACAGTGTTTAGTACGTTATTGAACACTATTCAGTGTAAATTAAAGAAAAATATTAAGAATTACGCTTTTACGCTTTCTTGTGGTTGGATTAAAAGTAGCCAAGTTTGAGTGAAACTTATTTAATGACGGCTGACAAACCTAGTATTTTGGAATGATAAATCCAGATTTGTATTAATAAAACGATAATGTAATATATATATATATATATATATATATATATATATATATATATATATATATATATATATATATAATTATTGTTAATCGAAATTTAAAAGAAAAAAATCCTTTAAAAAAAAAAGAAAAAAGCGAAGATTGTGATACTGCTACTTAAAATTGTTCTCACTCTTCCACCCGGGCAACGCCGAGAGAATAATTATATTTTTCGCTTTACTTTTAAATTGTCATTGTAGTTGAACCACACGACACGACCGTAAAAGAAATATTGATTAAAAAAAAAAAAATAAATAAATAAATAGAACATTCTTTATCCCATACCCATCTCGCTTCTTCACTTGTCTGTGTGCTTTTAACCCTTTTTTTACCTACATATTATTTGACCCCATTCTCATTTGGACGAGAAACTAGCCGTTTTTCTCCCCAGATTTTTATATTACCACTTGAATAAAGCAATTGGTGGTCATGTTTTCACTGGCGTAACAGTGAAAACATGATGACCACCAATTTTTACAAGGAAGTTTTTTTTTTTTTTTTTTTTTTTTTTTTTTTTTAAGAGTAAAAGGAAAGTGTCCCTCTCCCCTCTCCTCCCTAAAAAAAAAAAAAAAAAAGTGTTACGCTGCTAACGTGTCTTTTTTTTTTTTTTTTTTTTTTCTTTTTACGCCGTAACACTGTTTACGCTGCTAACGTGTCTTTTATTTAGGGAAGAGAGGGCTCAGAGGAACACTTTTTCCTTTTACTCTTAAAAAAAACTTCCTTGTAAAAATTTAACATCGCACCGGACGCACCGCACCGCACGCGCACGGCGCACCGCACCGGCACTTTGTAAACCCATTTCTAAAAAATAATATTTCTATTATTTTTTAAACAATTTGAATAGTTTATTTTGGAAGTATATTCCATACAGAAAATAAACAACCCACTTTAAAAAGAGAAATTACGAGTTTTTTTTTATATTTTATTCGCAGTTTTCTGTTAGGGGTGTCAAAAATTCCAACAATTCTGATACACCTAGAGGTGTTGTACGAGCCTTTTTCAAGTCTCACACAAAACACACATTCATATTTCAAGCTGTCATATACATACGCGCACACGTCCACACATGTACACATATTCACGTTCGCGTACATACACTCACATTCACGTATATATACACACACGCTTACGTATACACATGTACTCACACACACGAACACTCACATGGACGACGTCACTTCCGCTTTCTAAGGAAATACACATGCGCAAAAGACACTCCAGAAGCGAGTATAAAACATGGAGACAAGCTGTTTCTAATCCTCTCTTTTTAGGACCAACTCTCAACTAGAGAGGTTGGGCGAACAAGCCGCCGCCATTTCGGCGCACGCGCACATCACGCCCACTTCCTACTATGTATGGGGCACAAGCTAATGACTGTATGTATACATTCTCCCTCTTTCTCTCTCCATCTACTACTGGTCACTAAGAACACCTTCGCGTAGCTGACTACTAACTGATGACAACTCTAATATCCTCTTCCTTGCTTACACGCTGGATTCTCATTTCCACTACAACACTCACTTCAATTCCCACGCGCGAACAAACAATAGTGACCCAAACTTGAGATGAAAACACATTTCCTTTTCTTGCTACAACACCAGTCCTGCAACGGACATTGGTTACATACGCGCGGACATGTTATAACTAAAATGTTCATTTCTTTCAACAGCAAATAAACGACGTTTATCTTATCCATTACTTGAGTCTTTGTTTCCTTCAATTCCATTCGTTTCATTATTCTTTTGTAACTGGATTGGGGTATTTATATATCCTAGTCCCCTACAGTGTGTCAGAAATTTCGTGAAAATAGTGAATAATTCCACCCCATCTTTCCAAGCTTATAACTCCTCGAAAAATGTAATTCAAGCCCTAATTTTTTTTTTTTCAATTAAAAGGAGCAAGGACCAAGGTTTCATTAAAAAAAAAAAAAAACGTTTTTTTTTTTTTTTTTTTTTTTTTTTAAGGTTTTAAACTTCGGACTTTACAGGTAAATTTCTAAAAAAAAAAAAACTACTTTTTTTTGTTTTAAATTTGAATATATTATTTAGTGACCTTTTCTCTTCAATTTGTGATATATAAGACTTTGGTACATAAATTATTTACTTTTTAATAGACATTTCAAAATGGGAGGCGTGAATTATTCGACCCCCTGTCTTTCCAAGCTTATAACTCCTCGAAAAATGTAATTCAAGCCCTAATTTTTTTTTCAATTAAAGGAGCAAGGACCAATGTTCTATTTAAAAAAAAAAAAACAAAAAAAAAACGTGGTTTAAGAAAAAGGTTTTAAACTTCAAACTTTACAGGTAAAATTCTAAAAAACACTACTTTTTTTGTTGTTTTAAATTTGAATATATTATTTATTGACCTTTTCTCTTCAATTTGTGAGTAAATTAATTACTTACTTTTTAATAGACACTTGAAAGTGAATTTAAAAAAAAAAAACGTTTGTCTAAAATATTATATTCAGTTTATTGGAAAGAACATAAAAATTTCACATTGACCCTGAAAATATCGTAAAAATAGAATCAATAGAAAAATTTTGATAGATTTATAAAGTTTACAAATTGAAAAATATTGAGTTCGTAAAATTCATTACTGTTTTTTAAAAAATAAAAAAAATATTTCTATTACTTTTAAAACAACTTTAATAGTTTATTTTGGAAGTATAATCCATAAAGAAAATAAACAACCCACTTTTAAAAGAGAAATTACGAGATTTTTATATTTTATTCGCAGTTTCGTGATAGGGGTGTCAAAAATTCCTACAAAAATTCTGATACATCTACTAGATTGGAGTGTTTATTCGTTGTAAACGTACCCAACGTACCCGACAACCTATGTCGACATTTCCAATGTGAATAGTAAGCTGGACTTATGTAAAAAATAACAAAAAGATATACCAAACTGACTTTTTCGTTTAAAAATGGAATTATTTCCCTTTCGTTATTAACTTTTTTTTAAATATTTTGTGTTTTATAAAGTACAATTGTTGAATGTTACTGTTTTGATTATATTCGTTTGGGGGGAGCACAATTAAAAAATTAAGAAAGATTAAAACGGAGTGAAATTTAAGTTTCCGTTCCATTTTTACAACTGTAAAACAGCGCATACTCAGCAAGTTTTATTGTAATTTATAAGCATAATGTTGAAACACTAAATCAACATTTTATTTATTTTTCTGCATAATTAATGATGGAAGTATTTTCCTGTTTATTTTCTGAACATATGTTGAAAAAAAAAAAAATAATTTGTACATTCTCATGAAAAAAAAGAATCAAACTTTTCTCTACATTCACATAACTATTTACAGTGTTCATATAAAGCATTCATCTGTTCTTTTTATAATAAAAATTCTGTTTTAAAAGGGAAACGTTTACTGCCAAATTTCTTTTAAAAAAAAAAAGTGCAAGTTTTCCTGAAAAAAAAAAACTTTCACCTAACCATTTATGGTAAAATATTAATCTTTTTTTTTGGGGGAAAAAAATAACTTTTATTGATTAAAAAAAATTGCAAAAAATAATAAAAGTAAATAAACGAACAAAATGCAATTTTTCTTGAGGAATGTGTTCCATTTTAACAAACTGAGCCACAGCAACGCGTGGCCAGGTACAGCTAGTTAAAATATAAAATGAAAACGAGGTTAACTTAACCATGTTTTTATTTTAAAACATTCAAATAAAGACAATCTTTTTACAAATTGAGACAGATGGTTGGCGTGCTTAGCATAATGGACTACTGAACTATGCTGTAGTATACCACAGATATAACCTTATTGATCCAAATAACTCTGCTGATCACTCAAATTGTGTGGAAAGTATAATGAAAGGTAGTTATAACGAAGGCCTTGTCATATTAATGATTTATTAACATGTATACATAAGAAAACATCAAACTTGTTCGTTACGGCATGCTATTAAGATTGAAATGCTAATGACCGTTCATGTTTTCCTATGTCAAAGGATTACAATCCTTGTGTGTAAGAAAGTAGTTCTATGGTATCACTATATACCCCCTACCAGATAGAAAAGAAAAAAAATATTGTTCTGATATTTGTTATATCCTTTTGGCTTATGTATTTCACAGCCAGTTCTGGTTACTGTTTTAGGTTTCTCTGATGTGAGATGTTGTTTGTGTTAGTATGCCCTGTTTGTAATGAGGTGATATGGTCATTGAAATGAACCTGTTTATGAGTGGGGGCTTCTGCTGCTCTTATTTGTATTCAGTTCCTTCTTTTTGATGATCCATCTGGGAGTAGTAGGATGTAGAATCTCGATTCTGCACATTTATAATTGTTGCTGGTTTCCATTTCATTGTCCAGGGACAAGTAGCCGTAGATTATGAGCTGCCCTACCATAATACATTTTCAGTGTTTTAGTTCTGTAACATAGTGCAGACAGCTGTATGCAAATACTGAGCCGTGAGCAAAATGATGTGACGATAAGGGGGAAAAAAGACTATAAAAAGAAGAGAGCATGTTTGAGAAAACTATCCAGTGAGGGACGTCACAGCAGTAATGAGAATGAGGAAATAAATGCTGTTGCACAACATAAAAATGAAATAAACTATTTGGACAGTTGGTGTGGAATCTATCGAGCACAAGGAGAAAGGAATATGATTGATGTGGTAGGTAGAGGAAGCTTGAAGGTTGTTTTAGAATATAAGAAAACTAGCACAATGAAAAAAAAGAGTAACAAATGAATCTGCGTATACAATTAACATAAAATATCTGTCATTAAAACTGTCTACAGCAATAAATTGACTTTATTGCTAAAATAAAAATATCCCATTTTGGTTTGGTGAATTTATGGACACGGTGCTGGCAGACATCAAGGACTATTTAATAGTACTTGAATTTAGTCTTGCTTCAATTTGTCTGACTTTGTTACGTATTAACTTTTAAAACTTCAATTTTGGATAACAAAGCTGAAGTATTTTAGCACTTATTCAGTGAAATGTCTGAAAAAAAACTGCATTCTCACTATTGAAACAGTTAACTGAGTTTTTTTTCCCCCTTTTCCAACATATTTAACATTGTCTTTAAATATTTAGAGAAATATGTTGGAATTCCTTTTTTTTTTTTTTTTAAATGGAAAAGAAAAGGAAGAAATTTTTTACCAGAGGGGAGGTGAAATGGAGACATTTTATTGGAATTAATTTGTTCAGAGCAGGTTCTAAATTCTTGTGAACATAACACGGACATATGCAAATACTGAGCCATGAATAAAATGGCGTCACGGTAAGAAAAAGAAGACTATAAAAAGGAGAGAGCACATTAGAGAAGACTATCACATTAAAGGCATGGATGACTTTCAACAGCACGATCATGTTAAGGACGTCACAGTGGTAATGAAAGAACGAAGAAATAAACGTTCAAAAAAGAGTTTTTTCTATTTGTCAGCTTTTTGACAGAGGCTACAATGTGTTGGTTCCCAGACAACATTAGTTTTTCACGGATATGGTTAGTGTTTGAAAGTTTTGGGGTTGGAATTTTTGCAACTATGTTTGCTCTCATTGTGCAGTTTTCAAAAGTTCAACTGGACTTGGGAGGTTGTGGTTGATTAGTGTTGCTCGCAAGCTTGGATTTCTTGCTGTTTTCTCTGCCTTAGTTAATGTTCTTTTGACTGTTTGAATTTGTTCAGTAAAACAATTTGATCTTGAGAACTTTGGAGATGATGCTATGTGATCAAATTGCCATTGTTGAGCAAATTCTTTGACTGTTTCACTCGAATAATGAAGTTTATTGTCATTAACCACTCTGCTAGGAATACCATATCTGCTTCGTTGCTGAGATGACCTTACTGCTTGTAGTCAACCCAGCCATTTTCCATACAATCGGAAATTTGCTGTAGTAATTGGCAATTATCATGAAACAAATCAGTGCTGACAACTTCCTCTGCTCTGCTCAGGTCATGGCTGTAATGTTTCCTTTGTTTGTGCTAGAAGATTTTCTTAGCATATTTCTTGATCATGTTCTCAATATGACTTTTAATGTAATTAAGGTTTTCCATGATGCGTCTGTATGTGGTAGGGTTTTCCATGATGCATCTGTATGTGGTTGTATGCTTTTGTTAACTGATGGTCTTGCGAACACTGGCATGAAGTCAATTTTATCAAATCGGTCTAGATACATCTGCATGGTCATTGATTTCATTGACTTGTGTTGCTGCAAAAGTTTGGTGTGTATCTTTTTTGACTGCAATAAAGGGTAATTAGTTTAAGCTGTTCTAGTGATGGCAATCCTAGAACTGCTGACCCTTGTACATCTACAAAGTAGGAAGTGATTTTATACCAGTCTGAATTGTTATATTTACATATTTTAATACTATCATAACATTTTATTGGCATGTCGTTATATGCTACCAGATTCTTTTTTTTTTTTTTTTTTTTTTTTTTTTTTCTTCTTAGGTTTGGAAAATTATTAGTGTCTAATTTCTGTGGGAATATTCTACAAAATGTAGAAATTGTTAATGTATTAACTTTTACTCATAACTTGTGAAGTCCACTTCTTTTGGGAAGTTTTATGTTCACATATACAAAAGCTTCATCTCTCTGAGTAATTTAAGTTTTCGACTTATTCCTCTCGTGCTTGAGTATTATATACCGTATCAGTTCGGATGTGTTGCCTTTTCTTATGTTAGTTCTTCCTTTATCGTAGTTGGTATTGTAACAGGTTTTTTTGTCCTCTCTGCATTATGATCTTGACCTTTGTTTTGCTTTGTTGTTTGATAAACAAATTACTGCCTAGTGATTGGCTTTTGTCACATTTTGATCCAACTGTTGGACAAGCTTCATGGCAAAAAGCATAGCTTTTACCACAGTTAAGGCAGTTGCTTGATTATTTTTAAGGATGTCTGCATTCGTATTGCTTGCATATTGGTGTTTCGATCCTCAGTATCATTCAGTATGATGCTAAGTTGTTCTAAATTGATGTTAGAAACTTCATGTATTTTACCAATGTTAAGCAGGGTTTTTTTTCCATAGTTAAGGTGTTATCTTTTTAATAACTTTCTGGAAGTCTGCAGTTGGCATACTGGCAATACTAAGACCTATTATTTGTTATTGCTTTGATTCTGTCAACACACATTTCTATGAAAGCTGCCTGCATCTGTCGACAAAGTCATTTAATGATTTGTCAGATGTCTATTTGTATAACCTTAATTTTAGATGATTTACTCTAAAATTCTCTAGAGGTTTTAGGTGTTCAGTGAATTTGTTAAAAATAATTTCAGAACATTTTTCTTGTCATTAGTGAATTCATTGTGTTGAATTTTTTTTAATCCTTCGTTACTAACTTGTCATGAAATACAATGTGCTTGTTTTGATTTTATTTTATTAATTAGAAAAATAAAATTCCAATCTTTATTTAACAATCGAAATGCTTTTACCAGATTTGTAGAATTTGTCAAATGATGGAATATTGTTTGTTGTAAGTGATCGCAAATACAATTATGTTGACACAGAAAGAAAATTAATATGGTGTAGATCCAAGAAAAATATATTGTTTGCAAATTAAAAAACTAAAGTTTATTTACCTTGGTAGTTTGTTTTTCCTGGTACTACTCTGTTAACCCTTGGGCTACGATGGTATCTTTACACACATTGCTTATGATGGATGTGAATTTTTTCACATCACATGAAATCAAGTCTAGGGTCTTTCAAAAATAATTTTTTTTATATCAAAAACCAATACAAACATTCAAGCATGGGTTTCATTCATTGATTAATGCAGTTAGGGCAAAAAAGAATTCCATAGTCCTTGAAGACACCATTGTTGCAGTTGTTTGTAATAGTAAAAACTAGGTGTTAAAAAATTAACAACCAGCATAACCTAAGGGTTAAAGACATTTTTTTGTTTATTTTTTTGTGCTGATTTTGTTGTATTTTTTTATTTGTCTTTTTCATTGTTTGCATTCTATGCTGCAACCATGTAATAAAAAGGTTGGTGTTCGTGTGTTCCTACGCCAAAGAGTTACAATCCTTGCATGTAGAAAAGTAGTTCCATGGTATCACTAAAAAAGGTCGCTGTAGTCTTTGTAAAGTTAAATTTAGGGTCATGAAAGGAACTAGATGAAACTTTGATAGTCATCTGCAAGAATTCCTGTGACAGTGGCAAATCAAAAATATTTTGTGAATATTCTGTATTGGAGACTTTTTTATGATGTTGGATTTTTTATAAATATATTTTTATTATAAAAGTTTAAATAAAAACTTAAGCAAACTACTTGTAAAACATCTTTATTTGCTTATTCTAAATATATTTCAAAAGTAAAAAATAAAATATATTTATTATAATATGAAACAAAAGCTCATTTCATTCCATTACTGGAAAAACAACTTGTGAAATACTATTTTAAGGGGAGAGATTTTTCAGAGTCTTCACTGGGCAGCCGATAGGTCCGCAGAAATCCTTTTGCAATTGTGTCAACAACAGAGAACTAAACTTGAAGATTACCTTCAAATGAAATTTATAAAGTGTCCGTTGAGTCAGCCACTTTAAAAAATTCACTTTTTGTTTTTACAATTGACAATTTAACTGAAATGTTATTTTCTTGCGCCATTAAACAAGACAAACCAGAAGTCAATGATGAGACTGCATATCTCTGCCTGACAATGTAAGGACTGGCTAAAATCTTACCTTAATTTTTCCATATTATGTGAAGTATATCTGTTATGCCACAAATTGTGATTAGCCTCTTAAGAGACTTATCATAATTATTTTTTTTAGTTTACATCTAGATTTTGTTTGTTTGGAAGATAACAGACGAAATTTAATCTTTTAAATGGAAAAAATATATAATTATATATTTATGTGTTAAAAAATTATAATGAAAAATGTTGAAAAAAAAAACAAAAAAAACACGCAAATTTGTTCGACTTTCAAGTTCGAATAAATTAACTTTATAAATCTCTGGAAAAATAATTATCAATTTTCTGAAACTATTTCAATGGTAATTGGTAAATTAAGATACCAAATTAAAGAAAACTTACATGTTTTTTTAAACTAAAAATTGCATAAGCTAAAAAAAGAGCGGGGGGCGACTTACAGTATAAAGAAACTTTCACTCAAATGTGAACACAAATCGATGATTTTCACAAAAGTACATATCACAGGAAGTGTACTAATTTCGTTTAATTAAATTTTGTAGTAATAAAACAGGAAATGTTTATTTAGTTAAAATATTTTTGAATATACACTTATGTATATTCAGACATAAAAAAAGAAAATTGTAAGAATTTATTTTCTCTAAAAAAGTTTAATATTTAACTGGGTATAAGTTTTTTTTTCTTTAATAATACTCTAAAATTGTTTGTTTACCAATGTTTTTCTTTAGACTTTCAAATAAAACATTTGTAAGATGTTCAAGGAGTCAATTTTAGCACTTACATCGACTTATTCTAAAATGTTATTATTTATTAAAAAAATAAGCTAAAACAATTCTTTATTAATGATTAAATAGAATTCAAATTTGAAAGAAAATGATTATTAAAGAAAGTTATAAACATTTGTATTATTTTTTGATGTTCTATCCACCAATACTTCAATTTAATCATTAGTAGAAACTATCATTCTTTAAATTATTTTTTTTCTTAATGACCTGAGATCTCAATTATTTGCAATTTTTATTTTATTTTCAAGATTATAAAAAATTCTTATGCTGATGGTTACACGTTCATGCATACAAGAGAAATATTATACAATATTGCATTCCAAATTTCCCTGGAAACTTATTAAAATGACATGAAATATTTTTTGCAGTTATTTATTTATTGTGGAAATATTGAATAAACAATGCTTAATTAAATGATAATATTGTTAGTTTGAGAAATTAATTTTTATTTATTTTTTCAAGTTATACTGATTTCATTAACACTGACTTGAGGGTCTTTTTTTCATAATGTTCCTGAAATTCCATAAATAATGTTAGCATTTATGATGCTTTATTTTCAGAAAAAAGCAAAAATAAATTAATGCATCTTTTTTGTTTTTAGTGCTTAAAAATATGAATTTAATAAGGGTCCCGATGACAACCATTCACTCATGAACCCTTATTGTCAAGTGATTTTCAGGCCTTGATAAGTGGTGACTCCCTTGTAAAAAAAAAAAAAAAAAAAATTTTTAAATTAAAAAAATGGGTGCTTTTTGTTTTGCATAAAATAATAGATTTTCACTATGATTTAAAAACAAATAATGGGTTAATTATATTCTGTAATTTTTAGTTAATACTGAAAATTTCATTAAAATTGGTTGATTTCCTTAATTTTGGTGACTTTTTAAATGAAGGGAGAGGCCAAAATGTTTATACATTCTGGGGACTGGTCGTTCGAACCTACTAAATGACAATAAAAAAAAATAAATATTTATATTGCCACTTGGATGGAGGGTTTGTGGTAGGCTTAAAGAAAGGACGTGTATTTCTTTTAAAAATTTTATGTCTTCTAACATTTTTATATTAAAGCTGATGAGATATTTTAATTATACAACAGATTGTTGAACATAGCGAACTAAAAGCTAATTTTGAAATTGGTTTGAATACAAATTAATTTGAACTTAACACATGCTCTTCCTACCACTAATCCTAAGTTCTGGTGGCAATATGAAGACAAAAAAACAAACAAAATGGTTTGCTAGTGTAATGAGACCATTAAAAATTAATTTAGTCTTAAATAAAAATGTTGATGGTAGCAAATAAGGTAAAACGGCATAACAATCAAGAATTGTCACTTAATTTGTTCAGCAGTCAGCTATATTACGTTTTCACCAAGGGCTTTGTTAACTATTATTTTTTTAGATAAAAACATTTTTGCTTCTTTAGAATAAAAACGAAAATCCAAAACCACAAAATTGAATTTTCATTAAAAAGCAATGTTATTTACTTAATTTTCATGTCGAAATTAGAAACATATTTTTCATAAAACGTATTTCCACCATTAATTGATCTCCCCCCATTATGATTATTTTGGAATTGTAACAAGACAGACTGGTGTTACCTCCCCTGCTGTTATATTATTTAAGTATAACTGGCAGTTTATTTCGAAAACTATTTTTTATTAATATTTCATTTTCTACTTAATCATTTTTGTAACTTTTGGATATTTTACTAATTTTGATACAATTAGGTAGATAACCATTGGTTTTAATTGAAATTCAATATTTCGATTTTCATTCTTATATCAAAGAAGTGCCATTTATTAAATTAGAATAGTTGACAGAACCCCAATCCTTGTCATGTTAAGAATGGCTTTCTAAATAACATTTTGAAAGCCATTTTTATCATAGGGAACATATGGCCTTTGTTAAAAATATTTTCTTTGGGTATTTGTAAAACAAAACATTTCAATTTATGATAAATTTGTATAAAAAAAAATCGAAATTTCCAATGAAAGAAGTTACTTTTCACAGTGTCTTGTATTAAGTATTATTTTTTCGTATGTGTAAAATACAGAGTACTGATTTTCGCAATTCATTGCTGTCACTTACTGTTTGTAATTATGTTCCCTTGTAAATTACTATATTTTACAATCGTCGGCAAACCGAAAACCTCTCTTGACCTACATTGTCAATACTTGTCAGGTATGATTTTTTTATGAACAATGAATGAACACATACACAATCTCTCTCATGTGACCTTTTAACCTATACTGATGAGGCATTTTCTCATAAAATTGCTGTTTCCCTCTCCAAATGCTAGGTCATGTGCGCTCCCAACACATACATAAAGCCGACAATGAAACGTTTCCGTATTACCATTCGGACTTGGGGTTAGTGGGAGGCTTAAGGAATAGTTTGTTTTTTTTTTCTTTTTTTTTTTTAAATTTTTTTTGTTTTTTTTTTATAGGTATGGGCAAAAATGTCTGAAAAAAGAAGACAGATCTCTATGCTTCTTAAGAGGCATATCATAATTTTTTTTATAGTTTATATTTAAATTTTGATTGGTCTGACATCTTTTAAACACAAAGTTAATCTCTAAAAAGGGAAATATATATTTACGTGTTAAAAAAAATTAAATTAAAATGTTGGGGGGGGGGATTTGTTTGAATTTCAAGTCCAAATAAATCAACTTTAAAAATTTCTGAAAAAATAATTACCAAATTTCTGAAATTATTTCAATGTTAATTAGTAAATTAAAATCTTCAGATACCAAATTAAAGAAAATGTACATAATGTACATGTCAGTGAAAGATATACAATCGTCAAAAGATAAGCGTTTCATTATTTCTAGTTGCCACTTTGAAAAATCACTAGCAAATGTGACTGTTTCACTCGCAATGTAGAGCCCTGTAATATAAATTTAAAATAATGTTGCTTTTCCTTGTGATGCATAGTTAATTTCAAACACATTAAAAAAAAAAAAAATACTATTTTTTTGTCCAGCAATTGTGTACAACAATTTTTACTAGAGTAGCTGATCAAATTAGCCATCTATAATATAAATCTCACCTGCCTGTTTGTATGTATGTATGTATGTATGTATGTATGTATGTATGTATGTATGTATGTATGTCTGCCTAAAACTTTCGACAGTTGATGGATTTTCACAAGATCTATATTGTTTTAAAGCTCGACCATTAAGATGACAAATATCGAAAAATTGGCTAAAAAAACATTAATTCCTTCATCCTTAACTGGGCACTTTTCTACAGGAAGGGGTTGATTTTTTTTTTTTCGCTAATATTTTTGAAAGTCGTCCCATCTTTTTAATTGACTAGCCTTAATTTAAACAGTCGTCGCTTAGGGTTTGGCGATGGGCGCAACAGCAAAGACGTCACTTTTTTTTTTTTTTTTCCCCATTCTTTTCCTCCTTCACGGTACGGGTTTGAGTCTGCCTGCCTACTACTACTTTTTTTGCTCAACACACCCTTCCAAACACCCGGGCAATGCCAGGCACCCAGGCTAGTTAAATAGTATGACTCATTTTGTAAAACAGTTTTGTCAGTTCTGTTCAATTGTAGTTAAATTCTAACCACTGGTTGCTAATATAGGAAAAACCTTAGACAGTTTTACATCCGAGTCTTTTCTTTATGCTTTGCTTACCTCCCCCTTCCATTTTTATTATTGCTAACTGTATTCACCCCAAGGTGGGTTGAGCCGGTGCCAAATGAACTCTCTGCATCTTGCATCAAGGTGGTTGGCAGCTGAGCTCTTTGAATTCAGCCATTAATGGTTTCAGCATCAAACACCAAAAATATGGAGGCCAACTACTAGTTCCATATCTGCCCTCACTGTTCCTATTGAAGGCTTTAGTTGGCTGCCTCTGTGCTTCTTCTAGTTAGCTTGTGCGATTGGAGCTACCAATTTCCAGATTATTTTTCAAGACATCAGAATGTGACCAAATCAGCAAAATCTTTCAAGAAGAGTCTCTGTGATGCTGATGGTGTTACATCTGTCGTAGATGGTGCGGTTTGGATTTGGTTGGAGAAACGAATGCATAGGATGTGCTGAAGGCTGTACATGTTGAAAGCATTGAGTGTGTGAAGATCTTCTATGCATGCGGGCCAAGTCTTGCAATCATACAGTAGTATTATGCATATCAGTGCTTAGTGTACTTCAATTTTGTGAGTTTTATATCTGCTTTGGTGACATGATCAATATGAACTGTAATCTCTAACTCTGTCATGTAGCTGTGAAGGTCAAACCAAAGTATTTAAATTGTTCTTGACTTCCTTGACAATGGTAGGAGTGAGTGATATGAAATCTGCTGGAATGGTGGTACTAGTAGTTCACTGACAGAACCTTTATTTCTATTTAATTTGGAGGGGTTACTGCTTATCAAGATCCACAGGCCACTTGAGGATAAGGGTTACTGAGTGTTAAGTAGATGGTGATATAACACTGATGATCAGTATTGGTCAAAATTGAGCATGGTTTAATTATATGAGAGGACGGCTCCAAAGGAATTTATTTACATTAGATTCGAAAACAATTATGTTTATAGTCAGCCAGGAAGCAACTGTGTTCCACCGATGAACAATTATTAGAAAGAAACTCTACTTGTGGAATTTCATTTAGTTTAAGGCACATATTAAAAATGAAGGAAATTGTTGACAGTTGTAACTAGACATGTATTTGTTGCAAAAGTTTAATGGTAAAGGGGGGGGGCAGTCGAGCACTTACCATAAAAGTAATGATAGAGCAGAAATAGATTCACAACGTTTATTCTGTGAGAAAGGAAATAAGGAGGCAAAAAAGGCCTTTCCTACTAGATTTCGAAGACCGTTTCGTATCCTGTCAAGGCTAGAAAGGGTATTCTTAGCAACTCCATCTTAAGACATATTTGACTCGACATGTTTGGTGATATAAGAGTATATATAGTGCTGATACTTTCAGGATAGGTGGTCGTGTCTGGTCTTCATGTATACTCTAAATTTTACATGTGTGACTCTAAAATCCATACCCTGGTAAACTGTCTCAGCTGGCAGGCGCTTCATGGAAGTACCTGTTGCCTTGTAGATTTTTTTCTTTGGAATAGCAAAGGCTCTGCTCACTGCTTATAACTGTGGTTGATGACAGAAATCTACATCTGTTTCAGAATTGACAGCATTTAGTTGCTTAAAAATAAAAACTACTTAAATGTGACCAGCTTAGTTTCACATGCTTACAAATCCAGTCAGTGTGCTGACTGTTACTAATACAGAGAAGAGGGGAAAGTAGTGGTCAAAGGAGAAGAAATATATTTATGTATTTTTAATTATGATTTTAAATGTTTGCTACTGAATTTTTTAAAATTTTATTATTTAAAAAGAATATTCGACTAACAGTAAATAACAAAAAACAATTCAAGGTGTAATTGTCAACATTATGTTGAGACGTATGCATGTGTGAAGTTTTCATAAATTTTATTAGTGTAAATTCAGTGATGAAAGTGTTCTGGGTTTTCTTAGAATTCTGTGATTTCAGATTTTAGCATATGGGAGATATAATTGATGGCTTCAAAGAGAAAGAAGCTGGAGAAAGCAGAAAACTTGAAGATGAAAGTAACCACCACAAAGTCAACTAAATTAACAATTCACCAACTACTGCAAAGTACAGGAGCCCTAACTCTTTGGTAGTGCTTAGAGCGGCTGCTCCATCATCAGTTGTATAATATTGGGATGGTTTTAGTGCCATGTCACACATGAAAATGGACCCTGTACCCATCTCTGGTGGGCTTTCCCGAGACCACAGTCCTAGAGATGAGGAGTCGGCTGATGGTCTACTTGTATTGCGTGTTTGGTATTCTGCACAGCCACTTTGTCCAGCACCTCTCACTCTAAAATTGAAAATTTTAAATAATATAAAATGGCAGTTCAATCAAAAATTACGATTAAACTCAAACAAAAACCAATTTGCCTCCTCCCTTGAGGCTTGCCTTCACAAATATGTGGGCTTAGAACTAATTTTGTATGGCACAATCACATTGACACACCGGTTCTCACCAGATCACCGAAGTTAAGCAACGTTGAGCCTGTCCAGTACCAGATGGATGACCATTTGGGAAGGCTAGGTGCTGTATGTACCTTCTAAGAAAGTTGGGCGTGGGGCCAGCACCCTCACCCCGTAAAAAGAACTCAGTCACTACAAAAGCACTACAAAGTTGTAGATGGCCTATGTCCCTTAGGGGCTCAAGGATATGGTTTAGAACTAATTTGGATGTTAAATCTTTTCTCCTAGCAAACACCCCGAATATCTTAGCGCCAAGTGAAACTAACCTATATTCGTCCATCCCCTCTAACCACTTTAACATGCCTGGTTATCTCCCACTTTACTGTAAGGACTCTGACAGACATATGCACAGGTTTGGAGTCTATATTCGAAACATCCTCCCTTTGATTAGAGAAATAAAACTAGATTCAGACGACTAGGCTTTTGTGCTTTAGACTTAACATGCAACATTAGCTACTTATATTTTCTCTACCACTCTCTCTCAACCCAGGACTGTACCCTAATCAACCAAGTCTCTGAAAGCATAGATACAGTACTCTCCCTCAATACTAGCGTACAAGTACATGTATTTGGTGACTTCAATGTCCATCATAGTAACTGGCTTGGATTATCTACTTACACAGATGCAGTTGGTAACACAACACATAGCTTCTCTATATATCCTTCTCTATCACAAACTGTTACATTTCTGACACATTTCCCAGATCAGCAAGATCAACATGCCTCACTTCTAGATTTATTTCTGACCATGGTTCCCGATAATTGTGTAACGAATACCCATAACCCACTCAGGAATGCTGATCATGCTGTGATAATGGTAGAAATCGCCTTAAATTCTCCACATTGGACCCAGCAAATCACTCCCTCCTTGACTTTTCTTTGTAGACAGATGCCACACTGGATAATCTGAAAATCACCCCTTCTCAGGTGTACGATATCATAAAAAACCTAGATACCTCTAAAGCATGTGGACCTGATTTCATCCCGGCTGTGTTATTAAAAAAAATGCTCTGCTGAGGTTGCTCCAGTACTTTCCAAACTTTACAACAAATGCCTTAATGAATCTTGCTTTCCTGACTGCTGGAAAAATGCTTCTGTGGTACCAGTTTACAAGAATTCTGGTGAAAGAACTGACCCAGTAAATTACCGCCCCATTAACCTCCTCCCACTTTTCACAAAAATATTTGAGTTCATAATTAACTAAGCTCTAGTCCATCACCTTACAGCTGCTAAGCTTCTGACCAACCAACTATATGGATTTAGGCAAGCCCGTTGTACAGCAGATATCCTGACTGTAATCTCTGAATGTATATACCATATGCTGGACAAAGCAGGGGAGAGGGTAGAGCAGTAGCCCTAGATATATCTAAGGCTTTTGACAGGGTTTGGCATGATAGTCTTCTCAAGAAAATCATCTTATAAGGTATCACTGGACGAATACTTAACATAATTAAATCCTTCTTAAGAGAAGAATCCAGGTTGTCCTTGACGGTCATACATCTAAACAATATGATCTAAATGCGGGTGTACCTCAAGGGTCTATCCTTGAACATTTATTATTCTTAATATTCATAAATGATCTCTGATAAAATTGTCTCTGATATGGGTATATTTGATGACCCCACGCTCTATCACAGGCACAAGGGAAAAACAAATAAACACATAAGGAAATGGTAGAAACACTAGACGAAGACCTCCAATCTGTAGTGGAATGGGGATAAAAATGGATGATCATTCAATGCTGCCAAGACTAAGCTTGTTTCCTTCAATAATTACAAGAAATCTTCTCAACCACCAACAGCTATGGCTAACAATACATTACCTGAAAGTACTTCTTTCAAACTCCTTGGCTTAATATTCACAAGGAACAGTAGTTGGAACAGATACATATAGAGCATTGCCACGGCTGCTGCAAGGAAGGTGGGTTCTCTCTACCGTGCTAGAAAGTTACTTACACCTGAAAGTATCCTGTACCTCTACAAGACCACCATTCGCCTGTGGAGTATTGTCGCATTTGGGCTGGTGCATCTGCTATTAGTCTCTCACTCCTGGACAGGGTTCAAAAGAGTCGCCAACCTGATAGGTTCTGAACTTTTATCTAAGTTTCAGCCTCTGTCCCATCGACAAAATGTTGCATCCCTCTGCCTGTTTTACAAGTATTTTAATGGTGGATACTTCGAACTACAAAGCCTTTGTACCCCTTTGGCGTAAATACCCTCGACAAACCTGACAAGCAGCAAAATCCCACCCTTAGACAGTAGAGATCCCTAGATATAAGAAGGCCTTCTACTCCACAGAACTGCTAGACTTTTCCACCTGTACTGACATACAGAAGTTCAAGTTTAATATGAACAGACATCTTGCTGCTCAACTCTCTACATAGTATCCCTGCAATTTATGGCCCCACTAGTAGCCCCCTACATCAAAGTGGTATTGTGCCTTGTTTGGGGTGAAAATGGAATAAAAAAGAAAAGGAGGAAAATAAAAATGAAGCAATCAAAAGGAAAACTATTAGAACTATACTAGCTGATGAAGTTTAAAGAATCCATTTTTTTTTTTTAATCTTTGTGAAGTTATTTCATAGATCATCATTTTACAAATGATCTTCACTTTTAGTTTTTACTGATTTCACAAATAGTTTTTTTTTTTCTAAATTGAAATTTATGCAAAATCTGAAGCTCAGATATCAGCAGAACTCACCACAGCATTGTTTTATGCCAAATTTGCAAATTACATATTGTCTATCCCTCCCTCCTCCCCACACACTTCAGTAAAGTTTCACATAATTAGCACTTTAATATTAAAATATTTTACAGTTTTTGAAAAAGTTGTCCCTTTTATCTATTGTAGATAGATAAGATAACTTTTTTTTTTTTTTAAAATTATTAGATGTACTTGCTGCGTCGTCACTATCACTTTTCTACTGTGATATCATTCGAAAATTGTGATATGTCTGTTAAAACATTCTACTTAACGAAAAAAGAATAAGTCTCTTTATTTTTATACTGTCTTTATGGGACTTATTTTGCCACATAATTTATTTACATATTTAGGCCTATAAATACTATGTAAATAAGAGTAGTGGTTGATGGGCAGAAATCAGAAGCCCACAGTATTAATGCTGAAGTCTCCCAAGGGTCCATTCTGGGCCCAACTCTTTTCCTGATCTACATCAATGATCTCCCAAAACACATTTTTAGATCATTCATTGACATTTATGCTGATGACACTGTCATTTACAGCTTTTGATGTGTTTCCATAGATGGTAAAGTTCTCTGATTCTCTCTCCTCTGATCTTGAGAGCGTGTTATAATGGGGGAAGAGGTGGCTGGTTGCTTTTAATGCATCTAAAACCAAACTTCTATCTTTACATCATTAATGCTCTGATCCCCATCTGGCATCAATTGAAATGGATGGCTCTCGTCTTGGGAAGGCTCCATGTTTTGACAAGCTTCTGCGATTGACCTTTAGTCCTGATCTGAAATGGAACACGTACATCAAATCTGTTGCCAAGGTCGCTGGAAAAATGATGAGATCCTATTACCGCTCCAGTAAATATCTCACTGCTGATGCAATTCTCTATCTATATAAAAACCAAGTATGTCCAAGGATGGAGTACTGCTGCCACATCTGAGCAGGAGCTGCTAAAAACAGCTTATCCTACCTTGACAGAGTACAAAATAGACTTCGCAGCTTAGTGGGAGATGCCTTTTTCTCTTCTCTGCAACCTCTTTCCCATAGAAGAGACGTTGCAAGCCTGTCTTTGTTTTATCATTATTTCCATGGCAAGTGCCCGTCTGAGCTCCAATCTCTGACCCCACGCCTCACGAATCTTTCACGAAAAACAGCCATCTACCTGAAACCACTGTCAATAATTTTCCCCACTCTTTATCTGTGCCTAAATCAAAACGTAGATATCATGAACAAAGCTTCTTTCTTAGAAGTGCACGCCTGTGGAACTCTAGTCCAATTGTCTGTTTCCTACCTGACTACAACTTGGATGTCTTCAAGTCCAACATAAACAAATTCCTGATAAACCGCTCTCTTAAGTAATCCATTTTATCAAATCTCCATTACTAACGATTACTACAATATCATCCCATTGATTATATGTACATGCAATAACCCTTTTCCTCGAGTGGCATCGGGGCCTTGATAAGTGGTGACTCATGTATAAAAAAAAAAAAAATGGTAATGCTAAAAAAATCACTCTTTCTCTAATTGCTCATATAGATTAAGAAAAAAATTAATGGTTGAAAGTACAATGATAACTTATTTAGTAAATTATAAAGTTTGACTGATCAGAACAATTCAAGCAATAGTTTTTCCCCCGAAATAACTTAATCTTAGAACTAAATATATTTTAGCATGTATTTTGTGTGATTAATGTATGTAGGGAAAAGATTGAAAGGAAACAACGGTTTATTGACTTAGCTTTAATAGGTTAACGAATGGACAGTGCTAAACTATTTTTGCATTCTTTTGTTAGAATGATTATTTCCATCTGTGTTATTGTGTGATCTTCATTTCTCTGTAAAACTTGCTCAGCTTAGTTTTTGTAAGATATTTGCAGATATTTTTAGGTGTTGTTCAATAAAGCAAATTTATATAAAAGTATATAATATTGCAATAGAATATACCCATTTCAAATTGTATTCCTTGACCATCATGATATAATGCTGAAAATAGAGGTGAAAAGCCGCTTACTAATAAGTTGATTTTAAAAATAGAATTCTGTATGAATTTCCAGAAATTTTGTTGCAGTTTTTGTTTTTATTCATAACATATTAATACATAAAGTTTTTGCGCTTTTTTTTTTCTTTTTAACAATATTCCATAAGCACTGCAAATTAAATCTTCATGTAGTCAAAAACAAAAAATGTTTCTAATATTTTTTAAGATATTGCTATTCAGTTATGATTCTATTGAACCCATGGCTTAATGAATATGTGATGGTTCACAGAATTTTACTTCATTAGTCATTGTTAGTTCAGAATTCAATTCTTGGTGAAGGAACTTAAAAAATATCAAATGAAACATGGAACGAGAACTGTCTCATGAAGTGGAATTGTTTTTGTTTTTTTTTTACATGGGGTCACTACTTGTCAAGGCCCAGAGGCTACTCGAGGATAAGGGTTAATGGGTATACATTAGTCATTGTGATTTTAGCGTAGTAAACATTAGTGAGAATTTTGTAACTTGAATTACTTAGGGGGACGGTTAAATAAGAACTTGTTTACGTTGGACTTGAAGACAATCAGATTGTAGTTAGCTGGAAAGCAGGCAAACAGAATAGTTCCACAGGCGAGCAGTTTTAAGAAAGAAGCCCTGTTCATGGAATCTACGTTTAGGTGTAGGCACAGATAAAGAGTGTGGGAAATTGTTGATAGTGGTTCTGGCTAGATTAGTGCTTTTCGTGAAAGTCTGGTGTGGGGGGGACCATAGATTGAAGTTCAGATGAGCACCTGCCATGAAAATAACGATAAAGCAGGGACATGTTCGCTACGTCTCTTCTGTGGGAAAGAGGTTGCAGGGACGAGAAAAGGGCATCCCCTATGAGGCTACGAAGTCTATTTTGAATTCTGTCAAGACAGGATAAGCTGCTTCTAGCAGCTCCTGCCCAGATTTTTTTTTTTTTAACCTGGCTTTTATATAGGTAGAGAATTGCATCAGGAGTGATATATCTACTGGAGCTGTAGAAGGATACCACCATTTTTCCAGCAACTTTGGCAATGGATTTGATATACGTGTTCCATTTCAGATCTGGAGTAAAGGTCAATCCCAGAAGCTTGTCAAAACATGAAGCCTCCCCAAGGTGAGAGCCATTCATTTCGATTGATGGCAGCTGGGCAACAGAGCGTTGATGATGTAAAAATAGAAGCTTGGTTTTAGATGCATTAAAAGTAACCAGCCACTTTTTTC